>NC_051163.1:62532753-62561487 GCF_013339745.2 Dermacentor silvarum | reverse complement strand
GTCCGCTTCTGAAGAGTGTCACATCATCCCAGGACCACTAGCGCATACCATCCACAGACGAACGGGCTGACGGAGCGTTTCAACCGTACCCTTGGCGACATGCTCGCCATGTACGTCGCGTCCGACCATTCCAACTGGGACGCTGTGCTTCCGTTCGTCACGTTCGCCTATAATACTGCCACTCAAGCTACCACTGGTTTTTCTCCGTTTTTCTTACTGTACGGCCGTGAACCTTCCTGCACCATCGATACCATGCTCCCCTACCAGCCTGATTCATCGGAATGTGTTCCTGTGTCTCAAGCTGCGCAGCATGCTGAAGAATGCAGACAACTCGCCCGTTGTCTTACCACCGCAGATCAGACACAACAGAAGCTCCGTCGTGGTGGCTCTGTTCCACCAAGCTTCCCTTCCGATTCGTTGGTTTGGCTGTGGGTTCCACCTGTAGCTCCCGGCCTTTCTTCTAAGCTGCTCCCAAGATATCACGGACCTTACCGTGTAATTGCACAAACTTCCCCCGTGAATTATGTCGTCGAGCCTGTGTCACCGTCCTCTGATCAGCGCCGTCGCGGTCGCGAAACGGTTCACGTAGATCGGCTCAAGCCCTTCTACGATCCCTCTATGTTACCGTATGCCTAGATCGCCAGGATGGCGTCTTTTTCTCTGGGGGACAAAATGTAAGGAAGAAGAAGTGCCGGTTAGTCAGGTGCATCTCCGGTGTATGAACTACGACGAAGAAGTGCCGGTCGGTCAGGCGCATCACCAGCGCTTTTACGCACGGGGCTTGTCCTGACTGCTCGCAGGGTTCTGACTGCCGCACCGAGTTCGACCTCTCAATCCTGTCAATAAACACCTTGACAATATATATATATGTATCCGCGCGGATACTTATAAACTTAAAGGGACACTAACCATCAAAGCTAAATTAGTTGACAGTGCTTAGACTTACGTTAAACAACATATTGTAGTTCATTTGGCAACATAAGGTTGGTTCTTAATTAAGAAAGTCAGTGGCCAGAACATTATATTGTTTCTAAATTGCCATCCGGTTCGTCAGTGCAGGTAGGTCAATGCTTCCACATTGTATACATATATATATATATATATATATATATATATATATATATATATAGTGCACGTTAAAGAACCCCGGGTGGTCAAAATTAATCCGGAGCCCTCCACTACGGCGTGCCTCATAATCAGAACTGGTTCTGACACGTAAAACCCCAGAAAGAAGAATATATATATAAGAAGGCGTCGTCACCACGCGTCCTCTGTCTTTTCTCGCTTATCCAGCCTCCTGTGATGGCAAGATTGAAACTTAGTATATTGCAGAAGAGTAATTTACTACTTAAATAAGTAAAATTAGTAGTCTGCATATAGGGTTATAAGGAATGCCGTATTGCAGAGAGCTCCGGATGAATTTAGACCACGTGGGGTCCTTTACTTGCTCCCTAAGAAAGTTACACGAGTGTTTTCGGATTACGCTGACATTCCAATGCGGCCGCCGCAGCCAGGATTCAAACCCGCGACCTCGCGCACATCATCGCGCTGCCATAGCAACTGTGGCATCGCGACGGGCGTAATTTATTAATACAGCTGGCCGATATAAGGACATATACTCCTCTTTAGTGTCCCTTTACTTGCGTGTCACGCAGACCAAGATAAAAACAAGACAAAAACGAAGTGAAACCAAAAGTAAAAGTAAAAACAAGTCCAGAAGCAGAGAAAACCAGTACCGCTTGCTTCACAGCCCAGACCTGTCCCAAACTGTCCATGGTAGCTGCTCCAATTTAACGCGTTTAATTTTGCAATACCTGCGCATTCGTTGTCGCCTTGAGCGCGTAATCTTGAATGGGCCCACAGCAATTATCGGCCCGCAACCCCATTCTGTTTTCTCACGCTCCAGAACAACAGCGTGAGGAGCAAGAAAAAGACGCAAACAAACCTCAGGCCTTGGTTTGTGCACCAACATTTTTTTTTATTTTGCTCCCGCAACCGTGTCGCATTTCTCAACGCGTGCACGTCTTTCCTTTGTCTCAATCTTTTTCGGAGCAGCCGAGCGCTCTTCACTTACTTACGCATTCGAGGAAGCAAGTCCGGGTCCAGTCGTATCGCAGTATACATTGCGTAAGGAAAACAGAAAGGTGTCGGGGTGGCTTCTGGAATATAATTTCCGCGCCGTGTCAAGGGCGGAAGCTGATAGACGTGTCGTCGCTTCAGCTAATTATCTCGCTTAGGGCACCTGGGTCTCTCTGCTTCTGCCAGCGAGAGCTGCCGCTCGCGCGAAATTGCACGTTTATGCAAGGGTGGCGCTACGCGGTGTCTTGTTCCATTTCTGTTTGCTTACAGCGATTGTCCGGCCCCTTCTGGTTGGCTCGCGCGCGTCTGCGGTACTCAGGCAGGCTAATCAGCGTAGTCAATCGTTGGATGACAGCTCGTCTGGTCACTGTTTTCGTTATGCAATACGTAAACTAACCGACCGTGACCACGTTCGATCTGAGGACGGAAGGGAGGTTTTGCAACGCTCTCGGTTTCCTTCTTCGATTGCGGCACGCGATGACAGGCCGGCCCGCAGCGGTGACCTTGAGGCGCCTATTACAGCGATAGCTGATATGTAATAAGTTCACTCCCATATTCGGTACCCGTTGCAGGAATCCCAAAGTGCTTGCGAGGTTTTCATGAAACATTACAGAAACATTCGCAGAGAGGATTCCAAGAAGGCTGGTTTATACCTCTTTGGAGTCATTTGAACGCTGTACCAACAAATTTCGAGTCGGATATTCTACCTCGCAGCCACACCGACGACCCCAATGAAGTTTACTACCTACCTACCTACCTACCTGCTCGCCTCGGGTTCATGTTAACATACCCAGCGAAAAATAGTGAGCCGCTAGAGCACGGTCGCGCCGCCAGCTGCTATGATTGGCTCAAGCTCGCTAGTCTTCTCCTCCTCTATATACTGGATGGCGCTGGCGTCGACACCGCCTTCGTCTTCAAGGGTTCTTGCTATAGTACTACACTCTGCGCCTGGCACGTGTTCGTACATCGCCTCCCTTCGTACCAGTTTCGGGTGTAGTTTCGATTGTAGTTTTCCTTTTTTTTTCTTCAAGGGAAGTTGCTCGCGCGCACCAGCAAATGTTTACTCAAACCGATACCACACGATATAGTGCGAAAAGTACAACCAGGGTACTTTTAAGTATTGAAGGACTCCGATACACATCTTAATATCGCGCCAGCTATATTGCATCACTGCTTGACCAATTATGAAGAAAGTGTACTTATTATTATTATTTTTTTTTTGTCTTCGCGTCCACGCTCCTAACACTCTTTCTCAGCTGTTTTTTGATGCTAACTCACAAGGCTCAATGCCTTGGGATGATCCGTTTAATGCTGCAGTAGGGCGCCAATTGCATTTTTTTTTTTTTTTTTGCGCCAGCGATGGACTGGCTCTGACCACGGTCCTAGAATCGTCTCTGAAAACTCACTGGACTCCAGCCGCCTTAGCGCGATCCTGAAAGATAGGAGCTGGAAATGTGATCGCGGACGCATACACAGAATGTCCCCTTGCACCCACAACAGTTTCACGTCGGTATATCGATCGTTTCAATACGGGAATCAGATTTTTAAGCGCCGCTACCAGTCATGCGTGATACAGCAATGTTCTTAATACGCGTGGAGTCAAAAAATCACAGTTTTCGTTAAATATGGAATATCGCAATTTATATACGTACTTCACGAAATAGGTGAAAATAGCCCGCTCACACAACTATAATTTCCCCAATTCTAGGGAATTATATTATTTCGAATGTGTTATCGCACAGAATAATCAAGAAATGAAACTAAAGAGACGCGCGTAAGCCGTAAACCCTATTACGTGACTCCATGAGCCGTCGCCATGAGGGCGAACGGCTAGTTAAGTCAGAACCAAAGAAGAAGAACAAGAAGATAATTTTGTTGTGTGACGACTCTATACACCGAGTCGTCTTTGTGGAGGTGGCGCTCCTTGGCGGTAAATTGGCTATGGCTGCTTTCGTCTCCTGGATGTGACGGACGTGGCGCGCCATCTGGTGCAGGTCTACGGCGAGCTGGGAAACGACGAACTTTGAGTGCGTCTGAGCCTTTGTCCCACTGCATGTGCAATAGAGATTAAGGGAATTCACTGCAGACGCAGCTAAAGCAGACAACTTTGGACATTAAACATTGTTTCGGATGGTAGACCTAAGGTCCAAGTTGCGGCTAGTAGGAGTGCTAACCATTAACATTGCTCACCTCTGTATAGGGAGCAATGTGGTCGTGAATAGCTACAGCGCGCTTACAGAAGCTATTCGCGCACAATGTAACATCTCCGTTGGGCATCTTTATATTCTTCTGTTCATATTTACTACGCAGTCTCCTTTGTCGATTCCCTTTCCTTTGTGTTGAGTTCAACTTTTTCTTTTTTCTTTTGCTTCTCGTCTGGCGGGCTCATAAACGGCGACGCTCTAGTTAGCCCACGATTATAGCGGCGAGATACCGCGAAAGCTAAAACAAACGACGTATACATCCGGGTTTGGGCCATTCGCCGCACAATTATTTACCGCCTAGTCACACGTATTTAACTAACTTCCAGCGCCAGCCACTCGTCGACGACGGTTGGAATTCCGCCCTCTATATTTCGCTGACTCCTCGAGCCGGCGTTCGGGACGGCGCGAATGTTATAACTTCAGTGTCTTGAAAATGGACGACGACTTCTGTATAGCGGCGCGGATCTTCGCGCGCAATTGATGAAGAAAGGGTTACAAGGCGGATACGAATGCTAGACCGCGAGCCTGAAAAAAAAAGCAAAAAAGAAAAAGCACGTGTCTGGGTGCCCGCATGTGTGTCATTGCTTATTACGCGCTTCCTGCAAGTAACGACTTAATGAACGACATCGGCGGTCGGCAGGGTGCCTCTTCTGAACTTACGACTGCCATCTAGTGTGGAGAGAAGGAAAGGGCGACGCCTTTAATGGAAACCAGAGAAGCGGAGCGACCAGGCTTCATGATCACTCAGGTGTGTGCGCCCACTTCTCATTTGCCCCGCTATACGAACGATCGAATCGGAAAGGAAGAACGCACCCAAATCTGCTCTGAGATCAAGTGGACCTTCGCGCGGCTGCTCTGCGAAGCCAGGCGGACCATCAATTTTGTGCTTCGTAGCACCATCATCCAGGCGTTCTCTCCTCTGTCTTTTTTTTTTTTTCATTATTTCTTGTGAGTCGGCGTTATCCTTTCATCGAGAAGTTATCAGAGGACGGAAGATGGCCACGTTTCGTTCGGAAGTTCCCTCTACCACCGCTTGGCGGCGCCCATGCAGCTTTGTGAGGAGTGCGCCCTCTTGCGCTTGCATTTGCCTCGTGATTGGAGTACCGTTAAAGGAGCGATTCCTCGCGTTCGCACTTTTTCCGGTATTTGTTCGGTCCCGTGGCAGATACAGACACACACCAGAATATATATATGAACACACGTAAATCAGCAGCTGTAGTTGCGTTCACGCTGCCCTGGTCATTGACGTCGCCCCGCCCCACGGAGAGGTAAATGCTCGGGTTTCTCTTCCTGTTGCCGTATAGCGACCTGTGGGAGCAAGGAGTGACAATAAAAAGAAGATTGCGTGCTTCCTCCTAGTTATTTTGCGGTCGCGCGGAGCGCGGCCCCTATCTGAATCATCTATTTCTGAGCGTGCAACTCTATGCCGAGCGTCGCTGCCTCTGTGGCCACTCAAAGCAGACAGTTGGTTTTCCCGGAGGAAAGCATTTCTTTCCGCGAGGACCTGCTCCGCGATTTTTAGCGCCCTCCTCCCCCCCCTTACAATCTTTACTTTCCGCAACATAGTTTTTTCGTCCCGTCTCTCTCACTCTCCTTGCTTGTTTGCCTAAGCGTACATAATGTCCGTAATATTGTCATGTTTCTTTCCGTTTTCACTGCGGAGTCATAATCAGCAGAGATCGTTCAATGGGAAAAGGAACGCTCGTTTGACGATGATACATGTGATCAGCGTGGTTATGACGTGGTGTACTCAGGTCAAGGGTAAGCATAGCGAAGGGCGCAGCAGGCGCGTTTGGGAGCAGGAAATGGCAGGGGTGAAGCGACGGGGCCACAGATGACCTGCAACTTCCGCAGCACTGCGACGATGACAACAGTAACGAAATCAACGTCGCGATCAACAACAACGACGGTGAAAACACACAAAAACAATTCCAACTTTGCACCACGAACCGTGACCTTCCGACTTCCACCATGAATGTTCTTGTTTTTTTTTGTTTTTTTTTTCAGGGCCGTGGGACGAAAATGTTGACGCTATCCGAGCCACGAATGCCCTGCTGCTTGATTTACGATTGTCAGAACTTTTTATATAGACACTGCTTTACATTTTTCTATCATTTTTCATTTCTTTCCCTTTTGTATTACTATTTTATTTAGCTATTTGGTGGCCGTTTCATACCGTTTCAATCACCATCCATCTCGAAAGAATATACTAACGTGTAATTTTGCAGTTTGTAGAACCTCTACCACAGGTATCTCGTACGCAAGAAAATGCCCCTTAGCAAATATGAATGTTGGGATGCATAAGAAAGTTTAGCTTGGCAGTATAACTGTCCCGAAACGTCGAACGCAGCGTCATCGACATTATCGGGACTTCACGACACATAGCGAAATTTGGTGACGTCATGTAGCAGCTTGTTGATGGCTGTGGACTTTGATTCAGTTTTGCGTGGGAGAAAGCTTCACGTTCAACCACCTTTCTTGATGAAAGGGGCTTTGCTTTTTTTGAGTGGATTAACAAGATTATTTAAGAATGTTAAGTGTCGCCGTTACTTTCTCTTTAGAATGATTTGGAGTTCGGGGTGCAGATTGAAGAACTGATTTCGAATAGAAACAAGGACAAACACCAGCAGTATGTCGTGCCTTCCTTCCTGGTGTCAAGGCGTTGTGCCCCTTCCGGTGTCCTTGTTGCTCGCTTTGCCTTTCCTGTGTATAGGTTTCAAATCAAATAATAATAATAATAATAATAATAATAATAATAATAATAATAATAATAATAATAATAATAATAATAATAATAATAATAATAATAATAATAATAATAATAATAATAATAACAGTAATAATTCCTTGTTTACTGCTGGAAACCATTTTGCTGTTTACTTTTTGTTTTATTTTTCAATATTTTGCTCTCTTTCTGTTTCCGCCCATTCCTAGGCTTTCCTTCTTTTTTTAAAAATAAACGTCAGACGTAGAAGGAGCACAGATATTCGTATCCACAGCTGCTTTATGGTGGCGGCGCTATATATGCAACAAAACGAAAGAAAAGTGATAACATTTTGATCCGGCTCTCTCGCTCTTGTACGCCATGTTCTTTTTTCTTTAACCATCCAGTCGTAATGTTAAAAGATGGCATCGCGCGTAGAGCGATGCCCTCCTTTTCGTAAGCCATTCCTACACGCTAAATCCCCACAGCCCGATCACGCCAACTAGTTCGTCCGTTTATTCCGCGTCGCTGCGCGAGTTATCGACGCAGTAATACGAATGGTCACCGCTGTAGGCTCCTTATCTCTCGGCGAAATAAAAAATAAAATATGAAGAATTACGGTTAGTCGCCGGCCACTCGGTCCTTACAGCAGGATTTCCACTCTCAACCTCTTGCACGTGTAAGTCGGGGGTGCCTCGCTCTTCTGTGGATGACTGCGCGGTAAAATAAATACAGTCCTCATTTTCCGCAATGCCGACTGACTGCCTGAGATTGCACAGGTGACTGTAGGGAAACTTTTGTAGGCGGAGATAGAAATAAATGGAGCCCTGGAGGCATTGCCACGTACCCCAGTGCGCGGTGGACTGGTAAAAAAGCGGGTAGATAAGAACAAAATAAATAAAATAAAAAGAAGTGCAACTATGTGTAAGAGAAATCAGATAAAAATGAGCATCGGTAGGTTAGAGTTCAAAGAAAAAAAAGTAAACGTTGGAGAGAACTAATTTGTGAAAATCAAGGAATTAAGGCAAAAAAAAAAAGAACCTACAAACAAAACAAATGGAAGTAAATTTTTAGAAAAACAAAAAAAAAAAACAATAAATGAACATTTAATCTAGATTCTAGGGTTTTACTTGTCAAAACCACGATCTGATTATGAGGCATGCATGCCGTAGTGATTATTTTGACCGACTGGGATTCTTTAACGGCCCAATGCTCGGCACACGGGAGTTTTTGCATTTCGCCCCCATCGAAATGCGGTCGCTGCTGGTGTCGCTGCTGGTGTCGCTGCTGGTGTCGCTGCTGGTGTCAAAATCTAACCTGTGATCTAATGCTTAGCAGCGAAACGCCATAACCACTAGCCAACATGGCGAGTTATTATTATTAGTAGTAGTAAACAGTAATAGTAACAGTATCAGTAGTATTAGTAGACCTTGATATTCTAGTTCATTTAGTTTCTGCAGATTACATAGAGCTATCGTTATTGCCTAATTACAAGTGCGATTTTGTGTTTGTACGTCCGATGCCATGCCAGATGCCCCATTGGCGCCTTTTGCCGCGCCTATCCTTGCGGAAATATATGTAAGCCACTCTCATATATAAGGCCCTCTTCAAAAGTCCTACTCCCAAATTAATATCATATTTCAGAGCGTTGCATAATACACATATGTCTGTTTCAGAAGCCTTCGTTCGTATGTGCAGTTTACAGAATCTTCGTATCGTTTTCTTAACGAAGTCCCTAGTTAGAGAGTCGCAAACCTTATGCTTCAGTTTTCTATATAACTGTGCGACTTGTAGCAACCTTTGCAATAAATTAAAAAAATTACGCTGGAAGAATTTAATAACGTGGTTGTTAGATGGATGTATGGATGCAAAACTTTAATGAAATCCTGAGGTACGCAACTCAGCGTGCTGCGGGACGTTCCCACGTTGGGACAGTCAGGCCATGCCCGACCGCCGTATCGTGGGCCCTCTGGACAGCCCATATTAAGAGCCCCTGCATCGGGGCTCTTAATAGCGGAGAGCCACTTGTCCCCATTGGTTTGTTCCGTGCCTCGCAACCAGGGGCAACGCCAGAGCATATGGTCTAGGCTAGCAAAGTCATTGCAGTACCTGCAAGGACTACTGGCACAGGTGTCGGGATTAAAGCGTGTGGAATAAAGCCGGGCTGGGATACGAGCCTGTTTGCAATAATCTGAGGGTCAATGCCAGCGCTCTATTTAACTTCTTGTGAGGAAGGGGAAAGTCTCTCCTGCCGAGATAAAAGTGCTGCGTAATTTCATTATATGTTGTCGGTTGATCTCTGCTCTCTACCACTGCGGGCCGGCGGGGGAGTTCTCCATGGTCGCGGAAAGCGAGACCTCGCGCCTTGGAGTGGGCCAGCTCGTTGAGGTTTGTGGGGCCTCCCATGATGGATCCCATGTGAGCGAGGGAACCACGTGAGAACGTGTGGGTGGCGATGCTTCTGCCGTCGAGGATGCGACAGGCTTCTTTACACACGGCGCCAACGCTGAAGGCGCAGATGGCTGCCCTGGAGTCGCTGAAGATGTTGGCATGTTTGCTCGTCCAGGAGGGCCAAGGCAATGGCCACTTGCTCGACCGCACGCGAAGACGTGCTTCGTACCGAAGCGGCGTTAGATAGATTTTTTTCTTTCTTTTAATTGCAACAGACCTCATCAACTTCGGTGCGGCTATTGCAGAGAAAAGCGATTTCTCAGCTTCCGTGTACTCAGATAGGATCTGCCGAGGTACGGATCATTCTTAATAAGAAGCAGGCTGCGCTCTGCGTCGGGGCGTACGGCGCACCAACCTATTCGAGTGCCGCGCCCCAGCGCAGCCTGCGCGCCGTTCCTGACTCATTTCCGCGTTACTCACGATCGAGCCGGTAAGCTGGTTGGAAACCAGGCCGTAATCGGTACCACCTGTTTCCTCGAGTCGTGTGTATGTGAACAGGCAAATGACGGGCCCTGACTCGGCCATCTCCACGTAAGCGCCTCCGGCGGACCTCGGCGCTGCCCTCACAGGCTCGACCTAATCCGGGACACTATGATGAGTCACGCCATTCACTGCATGGGGTGAACGCGTGTCGCTAGTGCCCGCGTATAGAAAAATAGTGCCGAACGATTGGTGTGGAAGTAGTACTAGCTGGTGACAACCTAGGGAAAACGAAAAAAAGTGGTATATATGAGCTGTATAACGCAATCACAGTTTTGACAGATGCGTCGGCCAATTAGGTTCGCTTATTTCCGGGACGTCGAGCGATATTGCGTGTTTAAAAACGGCTCCCCCTCCCCGTGTTTTTTCCCCGTACAGATTTGTCTTTGTCTCACTGGTTGTAGGATGAAACCTGAGCGCCGCCGACGTATTGAGCTTATTGCAAGCATTTCCAATCCATTATAAATCAGACATTCATCAATCAATCTAAGGGGGGGGGGGGGGAGGTTGCTGATATCAGAGGCGTGAAAGAATGTGATAGAGATTGACAAAAAAGGAAAGGTAAGAGGATTATTCAGATGCACGTTCGGTTTGCTACCATGCAATGAGGTACGGGATAAATTTATGAATGAAAATGAAGAAAGAAGAGGCATTTCTATCTAAGTATTGAACCGAGCCATAAAAAGAAAGTGCAACTTATAGAAAACAGGAAGGCTTATGTCTCTTCTTCTTTCATTTATTTACCTAGACCTCTTGCTTTCTTTTACTGCGCAGCATTGAGCAATGTTTTAATAATTATTTTCATACGAGCACAAATACGGCCTTTCTTATGGCTATTATATTTATACCAAGTTAGCTAGTGACAGTGTACTCATTGCGCTTGTATATTGCATGGTTATGTGCATGCTTATATTATTGCCTAGTTGTAATTACTTGGTGAGAAGTCTGCCGTTTGCTGTAGTGTGAAGGTTATATGTATTTTCGTTTATGACATAGGTGAGAGGGAAGCGAATAATCAAATACTTCAGATAATAATAATATACAGAATAAACGACCCTATAAATAAGCTTCACATACCAGACGGCAGACTTCTCAATAAGTAATATGAACTAGGTAACAACATAAATATGCACATAAATTGTAAAGAGTAAAGGGTTGCTAAGTAACTCGGTATAAGTACAATAGCCATCAAAAAGGCTCTATAATATGCAAGCTCGAAAAGTTTCTGGAACGCTGAGTAGGAGAAAAGGCAAGTGCAATTTTTTTTTATTTCAATGTGCATTCGCTTCTAGGGAAAAAAATTGAGTTGACACACGTATAAATTGTTTATGTTTTCGGTGACCGTTTTATCCCGAGCCAATCTCCGTTCCGATGTTATCGCTTAGCGCAAGACGCGCGTTTCTGGATCGGAAGTTTCTCGAATGTTACCGCTGGTTCTATCCGCTGTCTCTTGTCACCGAACCTTGTGCAATCAGACTCTATGCGCGATACGAATTGTGTAGTACTTTGTGCAAGGCACGCAGGCACGACCAATTACTCTGGCACCTTCGACGAGTGTTGTATAAAAGCCGGCGCGCTCGACCCGCACATCAGATTTCGACGATCGCCGACTATGCTCGGCGCCTTTGTTGTGCTTGAGTTTTAGTTGTTTTGTGAGCACAAGTTAGCCCAATAAAGAGTTAGTTTCGTGACTCGCAGTTGTGCGAATGACTTTTTCTTCCTCCGTCACTATAACGTGGCATTACGTTTACCGTAAACTTCACAAATGTAGCAGGTGTAAGGAATTAAACATGGAAGAAGAAACAGCTGCTTAAAAAAAAAAAAGCCACTACAATAAAAAAAAGTTTTTCTTTCGCATTGAGAACACATTTTCAGTGTCGCAGTTTGCGACGTAACAACGAAAATTTGGTATTTCGTGTTTTCCGCAATACGTCTTGGATGCCTCGAAGGCACACATAAAACGTACGCGGCTTTGCGACGCGCACTGCTATTTACAGAGCCCATATGCAGGAAATATACGCGGCCAGATTTCAGTTGTTCGGCGTGCGAATGGTGATTACCTGCGAAAGAAAACGGTTAGCAATTGGCGGCTCATTTTCCGCCGCGAGGCGTTGGCAATCTAAACAACGCCCCAAGTGACACGAATGGTCAAATAACACGTTCGAGACCGGCACACGCTGTCTTCCCGCGCAGCCGTGCGTTTGCGGATTCAAGGGTGGCCATATGGCGACGCTGCTGAGTCATTTCCGTTGTGACCGATTGCGGTTTTGGCCGGAAAACGGATGCTGCACTGACACTGCGCGTGTGTCTTAATTTCGTGCAATTAGAGTGGACATTATTGTGGCACGGAGGCTTAAAGGCCAACTAAACCAACATGTCACTTTGGCTAAGTTAGTAATGACTCAGTAGCATACACTACAAGGATTCCACAGCTACCTTGGCTCTCAACAAGGAAAGTATAAAGTGACCTATCAAGAAAGGGGTCAGGCAAGGAGACACAATCTCTCCAATGCTATTCACTGCATGCTTAGAAGTATTCAAGCTCTTAGACTGGGAAGGCTTAGGAGTGAGGATCAACGGCGAATATCTCAGCAACCTTCGGTTTGCAGATGACATTGTCCTATTCAGCAACAATGGGGACGAATTACAGCAAATGATTGAGGACCTTAACCGAGAAAGTGTAAGAGTGGGGTTTAAAATTAATATGCAGAAGACAAAGATAATGTTAAGCAACCTAACAAGGGAACATGGATTCAGGATCGCCAGTCAACCTCTAGAGTCTGTAATGGAGTACGTTTATCTAGGTCAATTACTCACAGGGGACCCTGATCATGAGAAAGAAATTTACAGAAGAATAAAATTGGGTTGGAGTGCATACGGCAGGCATTGCCAAATCCTGACTTGGAGTTTACCACTGTCGTTGAAAAGAAAAGTGTACAATCATTGCATTCTACCAACGCTAACTTATGGGGCAGAAACTTGGAGGTTAACAAAGAATCTCGAGAACAAGTTAAGGACCGCACAAAGAGCGATGGAACGACAAATGTTAGGCTTAACTTTAAGAAACAGGATGAGTGCGGAGTGGCTCAGAGAGCAAACGGGGAAAGCCGATATTCTAATTGACATGAAGAGAAAGAAATGAAACTGAGGACGCCATGTAATGCGTAAGGTGGATAACCGGTGGACCATTAGAGTTAGAGAATGTATGCGAAGAGAAGGGAAGCGCAGTCGAGGATGGCAGAAAACTATAGGTGGGGTGATGAGGTTAGGAAATCTGCAGGCACAAGTTGGAATCAGCTAGCGCTAGACAGGAGTAATTGGAGATCGCAGGGAGAGGCCTTCGTCCTCCAGTGGACATAAATATAGGCTGATGATGACGATGATGATGATGATAAACTACTGAAGAAATCTTGGCAAGAGCTACAGGGCTGGTAATTGTCTGATATTCTTAGACATTTAATAGCGCCGAAGCAGACGATGCGTGCGCCTGGGGATCAGCGGCTATGTCGTAAGTCCCAGCACGTCGCCTCCGTGATTTTTTTAGCGCGCCACAGGCACCCGTGCGCAGTAACCGATCTCGGAGGTCATGCCCAGGAGTCACGCGACCCGAGTCATGACCCTCACGTCACTTCCGGCGAGCGGTTTTGGCAGCGTTTTTTCTTTTTTCTTTTTAATTTCAGTTTTGGATCAAGTACGCCTACTGTTGCGAGCCTTTGGTTAGACATCCACTTGTTCTCCAAGCTCAAAATTTTGCACGGAGGCTGTTCTGTATCTACACCATCTGAGTTTAAGCTTGCTACGTTATCCAAAATTTGGTTGCAGTTGGCCTGTATAACCAGATATAGCGCAGTTCGCACAGACACGGACGACACCTATAAGCGCAAAATATCATATCAACTTAAACGGCGAGGCATGATCTTATATACACGGCGAGGCAGCTTGCTTGACTGAAATGAGCTGGACACTACAGTGCACCATCGAAAGAGAATGTTCGGGGTCAGTGCGCGCGTAGGACGTCTTCGCAGTTGCATATGCGTCTTCGCAGATGCGTATATATATATATATATATATATATATATATATATATATATATATATATATATTTCCGTAACTTCGACAACTGCGTGCCTCAGGCAAGACTGGCTTTCCGCCACCATCGTGAGGATCGACGTGCGTGCGAGTGCAGGGCACGCTTCGCAACTGCTCGCGAACCTCGCGTGAACTCTGCTATACAGTTGTCGTCGACGACATACACAGCGTGTTCGCGCATAACACGTGGCTATAAAAAAGGCCACTTTCGCTGCAATTCGGCATGTTTTTCGCGTGTGAACCACGAACGCGTCTCTGACTATACTTGCACAGCGGCGTTGGGGAGATCTCCTCGCAGGAACTGCAACTTCTGTGTTGAGTTTGACGTCGCTCCGGATTTCATAAGGGCGAACTACGAGGCAAGCGAAACCGAGAAGTGTGGCATATGCTGCGATCTCTTGTTCGTACACCGGTGGAACAATCTCGCATGGTCGTCTAGCATGGCTATGTGTCCGAGGCCTGGCCAGCGCTTGAGTATTCAGCCCTACGATCGCTTCAGTTTGTCGCACCGACCATTGGCGGGCATATCGTCTGTGGCTCAATAAGTTTGACTTTTCTCGGCTACATGGGCTTAGGCGAGCGAGGCAACTAGTTATGACGGTGATGGTGGTTAATGAGGGCGAAAAACGAATTAGCCATGTGCGCGCTCTACAAGTTCCTCTAAGTATACTGCGTGACTGGTGAACGAAAGCAGCTGTACTTAACTGGCACGATAAGCGTGAAATGCGGGCTACCGGTCGGCACGTGCGACGTACTGACCGAGTTCACAGGAGACGTTGGTGCACGGTACGCCGCACTGAATTTCGCGTACTTACTTATCTTGTGGCTTACGTGTGGAAGTGCCTACGTTGACACGTACACTGCTTGTGTTGCTGCACGCAGCATTGTAGGTCACCATGAGGAATTTCAGTCAAGGGGCACTGAATAAACAGCACGAAACATGCGAGCGCCCGGTACTGGCGACCGTCTACTATATAGAGCCTATCCTGGCCTATATTGCTCCCAATGGCGGCCGAAAACCAGCGCTGCGTCTAACTAAAGCACAGGGTTGTTGGCTTTATTGAAGTCCCAACAAATGATAGACCCTGACAGCGCTGCCTGCAGCCTCTGGATTGTGCGCGCGCTTTATGTTTCTCGTGCGTGTGTCTCTCTTCCTATTCCCGTCCTCCTTTACACAGTGACTACCTCTATATAACATCCCACTGTTTTCCTTCTTTGTATTGCTCCCCTCTGTTGCGAAGAGTGTTTAAATGCGGGTTTGTTGGGAAACTGACTCGTTTTTTTTGTGTGATTAGTTTACAATTGACCATTCAGCTTTCGTCCAAGTCGATTGACATTAAGGTATATGCTGGCGCCGCCAGTACACCCAGGGGCTTTGTCTGTACACGACTGACGTGCCCTGGCTATCGCGGTATTACAGTTGACTTTAAATCGCAGCAAATGCGGCATTCAATCAAGGATGGTCGACTGGGAAGCCCACGCGGAGTGGCAGAGAGGAAAATAATGGGCCACGCATGATAAGAATACGCGGTCATTAATTATGGGTCATAGGTGGGGGGGCAGGAGGTCGGTGAAGTATGGGCCACAGCTGTGAACCCCGCGAGGCTCGACCAATACGTAGTGTTACTTTCCCGCCCACTAAAGTTCATTATGTACGTGATACCCAAGGCACATTTTTTCAACTGTGAGACAATAGCGCTATGCATGCGTGCGCGTTGCTGTACGAGCAAACAGCGCCGGGCGAGAATCGGTAATCTGAGAGCAGCTGGCTGACGCTAAAAGCATGGAATGATGAAATCACTTATTCTATTCCTTATTCAAGGCAGGATCGTGTCGGGAACAGGAAGTGTTTTCCTTCCACTATATCCGCATGGTCACCCAGCTGTTTGTTGTTTAATAAATGATGAGATCCTGAGAAAATTGGCCATCGAAGTGCCGGCTATACCAAATGTGAAAAATAATCGTCTCGCAAATTACAAAAAAAAAAGAAAACGAAAACAATAACAATAAAGGCAGAAAGCAAAGTAGTGGAGGAATAAGACATCACATTCTACTCAGACTCAACCTGCTATCCTATATGAAAGATAGAGTGCGTTTTACCAGCAACGCTCCAACGTCCATTCCCAGCCCGGATTACTATGAACATTACATTCATTACAAAACAGTCATTACATGAAAAAAATGTGGTTGATCCCTCTTATATAGGAATCGGTATACAACACGAAAGTGAAACGTGTCTTCACAGAAGTAGTGTAATGTTTATTGCACATTGATATATAATGTCTATTGGTGTTTTGTGGCTAAAGCGCCCTTAGGCGTTGATGCACCCACGCTGACGCCTGGTGGCACGTCTCCTCCATCACGACTACCAACGTCGATGACCATGAGCAACCGTCGTGCATATGGAAGCTGCACTACGCTGCACACGCTAGCACAACGCGAAAGACGAAGCACGTAACTGACACACTAATACAACGCGCAAGACAAAGCACGTAACTGAATCGTCACCGAGTCAAATCAGCGCGTACAGCGCGTCGTAATTGCAGCCTCCGCGATCAACTTCAGAAACATTTTCAGAGCTAATTGCGGAGGCCACGCTCCGCTGTGCTGAGTACGGTGAACGCCACCTAGGTGGCGTTGGTAAAAAAAGAACCCTACGCACAGCGCAGGATAAAGCACAATGCTACAAATGCTAAATGTATTATCATCCTCTGTTAACCGCTCCGGGGCGCCCTGGCTATGCTGTTTCAACCATGGCTTCGTCCTCGCACCAGGGGGTCCCGGTGCGGTTGATCCAGTACGCTGTAAGACATTGACAGTTTACATTCCAGCCCATATAGAAAGTAGGTTGGTGCGGCTTCACATGGGCGTGTACGAAGTCTGTCCGAAAATCACGAAGTGCTTTGACGGCGTGTCTTTCTTTGTCTGCGCGTGGCCAAGGACCAAGGAGCTTAACCACGGATGAACAGCCCAGTTTGTCCTACCTATTACGATGTAGTATTTTGCTAGCGTGTTGCACTGACGGCGGGAAATTGGCGGTACTGGACTTGCGGAATGGCGAGGGCCAGCAATAACCGCACCGGGAAATGACTTGTATAGAAGCAAGACGCCAGCATTGTCAACATTAGGAACTATTGCACTTCATTTACACTTCATTAATGAATAGCTTCATTACTGCACTTCAGAAAGTGGAGTAACTAAATGTTTGTTCAGATAGGGTCTCAGCCGACCGCACTGACCACCATGCGGGACAGCGCATATATTTGCTACTGCAGCGCCGGAGTCCATTTGAAGCGTAACCAAGTACGAAACCATTGCACGTCTACTAGATAACTGCTTAACTAATAGATACGCAATGATATAGTCGCAGAATGTCCGTGCGTAACTGAACGACAAACAATTTCGTCTCAGGAAAATGGAGACTTGATTTGGTGAACAGTGGGTGAAGGGGTGAAGCCTCATCCTGGAGCCAATGTTTCGAAAAGAGAACTAGTCCTGACGAAGACTTGTGGAGACTTCGTCTCCACGCTGAGGCTTCCCTTCTTCACCCGTTATTGATCAATAACCGAACAACGTTGCACAACGAGTTCAATGACTGAGCAGTCCTACGCACCACAAGACCACCGACAGTAACCGGCGTCTGTGGTGAAATTCTGCTGGACCTCTTTACCTTCAAATGAGAATTGCATCAAGGAGCCGTGAGAGGATGGTTTCTTAGTCGAGCACCATTGTCTGCCACGCTTTCGCGTTCAGCATTTGTAAATGCCAGCAGAAACAAGGACGAAAGCTAACTTTCAACAACTTGTTGAAAGTTATCGCCGGTGTGTGTTGTCCGTTGCTTCTGTTGTCCTCGCTTTTGCTGCGCGACACTACATGCCATTCCATGGTGATCAACCAACAATCCCACATCGCCACCTTATAGTTGCCCGCGGATGCATGGCGTGTACAGTTCTGTGCCGGAGCACGGACGCCTCGCACGAGGTTGCTTCATGAGGAGGCTGTGTCTGTAGGAATTCCCGGCCCCACCCTTAAGTCGCCCACAATCCGTTATGTGGGCTCATCGCCGTCGCCGGAAACTTGTTTACAGCCTTTCGGGCTCTTTACGCTCATCCAAGCGCGGTTATAATGATTGCAAACACGACGCCATTCGCACACTCGAGCCCTTCGGGTATCGTAAGTAAACACGACGGCACTTCGGCGAATGACGACAACTCGTGTTTAAGCGCGTGTAGAGAGAGACACCGAAAAGGGCCGTGCCTCGAAGCGTTCTGTTCTCGGAGCGACCGCGCGCAGACGCCTACGCGGGCCGGCTGAGTGGCGCAGACCAACCTTAACCTTCCCCCAGTGATCGAGACATCTCCTCTCCTATATATTTTCGCTCTCTCTCTCGTGTCGCTGTCGCCTACTCGCCGTCCAGGGACGCCCTAGAAACACCGCCGATGACGTCTCACGCATCTGCGCACGTGTACACCCACCACGAGAAGGCGCGCCGCCACTGGAAATAGCAAGGAATTCTTGGAGCTTCGGCAGCTTCGCATTCCATAAAAAGAAGTAATAAAAAAGGGGGCGCTTGAATTTCCAGTATCAATATTGAACATTGCTGGGTTATATATGTTATATTGCTTATTGCCTTCAATAGTTTCAAAGTGAAGTGAGATGCACGCGGAACAGCAGAAACGTGCTCTAATCATCTTTCAGCTTTCGAGAAAAATGAGCACCAATTTGGCCTAGACCGGTTTGCTGTCACGGAAGATGAAAGCGCCCGTGAAGTTCATTTCGAAGCGCGCGAGATGAAATAAAAACACAAGATGAAGCATGAACATACCAGTCGACCACTCGATGTTGCATCCTGGTCTGTGTGCCTTAACAAAGAAAAGTGGTTACATTAACAATCATGGGGAGATCATGTCAGTATGTATGGGAAGTGCTTCTTCCAGCGTCTAATCGTTGTATTTAAACAGGAAAATGGCTTATTCACGTCCGTAGCATACCAGTACAGATAATAAGAACCGATAGAAAAGTGATTATGTCCCTGAAGCGTCTTCAAGTCTAAGTAGAATAAGCTTGCATTGGTGTGTTCTTATTGGGATTATTAGACGAATCACTTTATGGTTGGGCAGTGTTGATTTGCGCCGTTCGAATTCCTGATAGCTATTCATTCATTCATTCATTCATTCATTCACAAAACTTTATTAGAGTCCTGAAGCTTTGACAGTATTCTCGTGTTCTGAGAAGTTTCATATATTTGTTTTACTCCGTGTATATGTATTCAATAAACCTTTATTGCGATAGTAAATATATGTACACTCCAGGTGCATTTCCGCCGTTGCCGTCGCCGTGATGTTCCGTATGAAGCCCAAGTACATAACATCGTTGCCGCGCGCCGTATGCTGTATGTGCGGGTGAAGTGTGCGAGGTTGAGCCGACGCTGGTGGCTGAATCTCGCGCGCGCAAGGAAAGAAAGCGGGGAGGTAGCGTTCCGTCTTCCATCGCGCGCAAGGCCCTGGGGAGGGGGGGGGGGGGGGGACTTCAGGCGATCTGCGACTGGGATAGAGTGCACCGAGTGCTGACAGCTTCGTGTGCGCTTTGTTCTCACCGCTTAGTTCGCGTTGAAGCGAGAGACACAACACGAAGGTCAATTCGCTCGCTGCTGCCGCCGCTCTTCCTCACTCCCCAGCGTTTTGACAGCGAGTGTGCGCGGTCATCGAGTGAGATGCGTTCATGTTTGCTTGTGCACCCATGATACCGTGCTTGTTAATTGAGTTAGTAAGCGAATGTTTATAATGTAGAGAGGCACTCTATTTTAACTAATTAGAGCGTAGAGCGCTGCAGCGAGAGGTTACACAGCGCAGGCAACACAGGCACACGGCTTCGACCAACTCGTCGTCGTAGTCTTTCTTGAAGCAGTGCATACTGCTCGTTCTTCTTCAGCACAATAAGTTTATACCGCCGATAAAACAACTATCATTTCATCGCATATATGTCTACTAATTTGCTATCGCAATTGATGCTTCGCCTTTCGGGGCGAAACTGCGACTTTTATTTGCACTACATTACATTTGACGTTCATAGAAGCTAGAGCACAAGTTAAGGACTGCGCAAAGAGCGATGGAACGAAATATGTTAGGCGTAATGAAAATTTGCAGGCGCAAGTTCGAATCAGCTAGCGCGAGACAGGGGTAATTGGAGATCGCAGGGAGAGGCCTTCGTCCTGCAGCGGACGCAAAAGTAAGCTGGTGACAATGGTGATGATATTTGACACGTCGAAAGACGCTCTCACCTCCCCATTCGGAATGAACGAACAGGCAACAGAAAATGTAAAGAAAACTGAGGAAGGGGCCATGGTATAGGAACGTCGGCGCCATGCATCTCATCTCATCTGTAGATGTTCGCCCGAGTGCCTTTTTGCTAAGGCCTGTGGTTGTGGTTTGTTGCTGTGAGGGTCCACTAGCCACTAAACGTGTGACCGTTGTTAATTTGGTAAGTATAAGAATGCCAATCGCTGTACAACACAGAAACAAGGAACACACTGACAGGCAATCCCGCTCCATTTTCTCTGTCCGTGCGTTCCTTTCTTTTTCTGTGCTGTGAAAAGCGCAAGATGAACAGACGAACAGCAAGGAAGTCATCGATCCCATCGCCATGTTGGGTTTCGAGAGGCCGGCTGGCATAGCCGTTCAGACGTGAGTTGTTGCTGGAGTGAATGAGCGATAGAGGCTGACGTTTCGGAAAGGGGCTCTAACGTTTCCCGCTTATGAGCAGGCGCCTGAAGAGCAGGGATATTAATGTATTGAAGAGTACGCCTGTCAGGCCAACCGGTGCTGCGATAAATAGAGGCACGTCTTTCGGCATGTTGCAGAGAGCTGATCAAAAAAGCTGAAAAAAAAATAAAATAAAAAATAAAGAACCGACATGAAATGGAAACGTGCCGTAGTATACAATACAGTCGGGAGGAAGAAGAAAAATAACGATAATGAAAAAGCAGACTGGTGTGTTCGCAGCATTACCAATGAAAAAGTACGTGTAGGCGCAGCTTATTTATTTCCGCGGAGTCAACACGCGCCAAATCGCGATTTCAAACGGGCGAGGCACACATTGCGACAGAAGCGTCAATACAAGCGTTGCATGGTACTCGAGCGTGCCTGGCACGGGTCAACACAACCGAAAGCGGCGACATCACTAGCACAAATAAAATAAAGAAAGAGCAAAAAAAAAGGAAGAAAAAGGAAGAAAAAGGAACAAACCAGCACGATCGAGCCGGGCACCTCTTTAACGACGACATTACTCTCCGAAAAAAAAAATAAAAAGATCAAATGAATCAATAAATATCGCGAGAGAAAGCAAATGAGTGAGCAAACGGACAGAAAGCCGCAGCACAGCGGCATTCCTGGCGAGCCAGCTGGTCGGAAGAGGTGTGCGCGTGTGCCACGCCGGTGATTGGTGGTCTGCACGCGGCACTCGAATCGGCCTGGGCGCCAGCAGCGACGTGGCGGAGGAGGCAGTGGTTTCTCAATGAGCGAGTGGGTCGACGGGAGTCGCGCGACGGCCGTGGCTCGACGCCTACGGTGAGGAAGTCTATACAGCGGCACGGATGACGAGTGAGCCGCTCGCAGAACGCACGGAACCACTGCGCTGCTGCCCACCCACGTTCTCTGTATGCACGCCTGCAGTCGTTAACTCTCCCCCCTCCCCTCCATCCTCTTGTATTTTGCAAGCTAAGCCACCTCGCGCTTGGCGACTGCAAACCGCATGAGAGTCGGTGCCGTCGAGTTTCCCACAAAAAAATTACTAGAGGCAGCTCAGGTGCTAGTGTCCGTACTGGAGCTGAGACTATGGCGCGTGGTTCCGCCACTGGGGAATGATAGGCAGAACGTAGATTTATTTGGCCGAACCTCCGTCCTCCTGGCTTGAAGCGGCTTTGACATTGTGCTTTAATGGAATTTTTCGAAACAAGCAAACAAAAATTTGCTATAAATGCCATAATAGGTGGTGCCGAAGTCCAAGCGCCCAGCGCCAGCGATGGCGCCCTCCGAGTAACAGGAACAGGTCTCGAAGGCTACGCTTTTGCGGCCCGCATTCGCAGGAAGCTAATGCAATAGCCGGAAACACGTCATGGCCGCCATGCTTTGGATTACACCTATTCAGCACTGATTACGCTTGTGCGCGCAGGCTTATTGGCGTTTACGTGCCAAAACCACGATTTGATTATGAGGCACGCCGTAGTGGGGAACTCCGGAATAATTTCGACCACCTGGGGTTCTAAATTTTACGTGCACCTAAATCTAAGTACACGGGTGTTTTCGCATTTCGCCCCCATCGAAATGCGGCCGCCGTGGCCGGGATTTGATCCCGCAAACCTCGTGCTTAGCAGCCCAACACCATAGCCACTAAGCAACCACGGCGGGTCTATCTTCAATTCCAAAATCCGCAGCGACGTCTCAATGACTCTGACGTTCTGTTCCAGAGCCCAAAGTCGCCGATTGGATTCCCAGCCGCGAGTGCAGCATTCCGTCGCGGGCGAAACGAAAAAGCGATCGTGTTCCGTGTTTTACTTAATTGGGCGTGCGTTAAAGAATTGAGGACGTCAACATTAACCCTGTACCTCCCGCCTCCCGCTGCAACGTGTCCCGTAGCCCAGGAGTTGCTTTGGGACGGAGACCCATTCAATGAATAATTGAACGAATCAATGAATCAATCAATCAATCTATCTATCTATCTATCAATCTCTGTGCACGTAGAAACGCTTCGGCCTAATAAGTCCAATGTAAGTTCGCGAAGTCCCTTACTTTACCAACCATGTAGAAAAGTGCCCCCTTGTTTTGAGCCGGGCGTACGCACAATTATAACGCGGCAAACGTCTGAGCACAGAGGGGCACAATGCTTATTTCGAGTGGGCATCGTAAGCGCAGGTCAAACAAAAAGAAGAAAAAAAAAAAAGGGGGGGGGGGGTCCGAGAAAGAAAATTAACTACGCATAATATTCAGGGAGTTCCCCCCGTCTATGGGGATTTCATAGAAAATTATGGACATTTGCAGGTAAGCAGTTCACGGCAGAAAGAGGAATTTATTTATCAAAAGGCAGAGAGGTCGGCCTTCCTATGACCTACTAATGTACACTGGATAAAAGGCACGGGGATGCAAAGAAATGATGATGATGATGATGATATTAGGAGAACGAGAGGCGTATGGGTGGAAGTCTACTCCGTGATCACGGCACTTCTAAAACCGCGTGTAATTCCGGCGGCTTCAAAAAAAAAAAAAAAAAAAAAAAAAAAAAGGTTAGATCTTGCACATATAATCACAGTGTGGTTTCTAAAGATGTGAGACCTTGCACTTATAATCACGGTGTTTGTGTCAGGCCCGAACGAATCTAAAAAAAAAAAAAGTACTTGTCAGACAGCGCTCCTTATCAGCAAGCGGGATCGAAGAGAGACCAGTTTTTGACGTGCCGGCGCGTACGCGGGACAAATGCAGACTACGTGTTTCTGACGCCTGACAGTGTTCGCAATGTGGATCCCGGCGCCACTGCGATTGCAATGCACGAAGTGCGCGTAATGCCTGGTGAACCGAGGCGAATTCGGTGCACCATAATTGTTGGGTTTCGAGTTAGCTTGCGATGCATACGAACCTTCGTTTCTGGGTCCGACAGTTGCCTTTGGCGACGCCACCACGCCACCGAAATGGGAGGAGTTTTCGTCTCTAACGAGGAGGAATTCCTCTCCGACAATACGAACGTCGATGTTCGTATAGCGCAGTTCCCTTCGCGCGGAGCGGCGTTTGACTAGCGCGTACTTTTCGAGGCCACAATATGCCTCGTAGGCGTGGTGAGGAGATAGCGATCTGTCGTGGTGTCCCGCTTTCTCTTTCTTGCGTATTGTCTGCTGAGTCATTCACTAAAGGTGAATCAGCGGCGCCTACGTCCTCTGCGTTTCTCTTACTTCTTTCTTGGTGCGGAATGACTATCACACTTACCTATGGTCTACTAAAGATAAACGCTAATTGGGAGATTAGGCTACTGAAATGTTTTTCAGAGCCCTCTTTTTCTTTTTGTTTGAGTCAATGGAGAAGAAAGCTTCGTTGCTAGTGCTGAAAATGAAGAGCGAAAATTTCCGTCTTGAATTTCAGGCCCTAACTAACGGGATCGTCGCTGAATCATTGTGACGTTACGGTTCCCCAAATATTTTCACCTGTTTCGGCCATACAAGATCAGCAAAAGTTATTAAAGCTCACGAGTTCGAATTATTCGTTTTCTTAGGACGCAGTGGAATACTTGTAATAAACTGTTGCCCTGTCCCGAGCTGAACCTGTCAAGATTTATGAGGTTAATGGAAACGAGTGCAGTAATTTCAAGGTGTGGTTCCCAACTATATTTCCTTTCGGCGTCTTTTTTGTTTCATTTTTCAGCTTATGAGGCCTCTACATATGAAAAGGCTTACATTTTCGACATTGAAGAAGGGTATAAGATACCGACATTATTACATTACACTATTACATTACATTATTAGCGACCTTCTAACGTTCTTTAGTCTCCGTAGTAGACTAGTTCATACTAACGGACAAGAAGGGAAAATGCGAAGCCTACTTAAACTGACATTGTTTGAAAAAGCTCTTCTTGCATCTTATTAACAGTACGTGTCCATTATGAGCCGAGAAAAGGACGCTAAAACTTCTCTATAGTGAATTTCGTGGTGAAAACGTAATGCATAGGACGTTGGAATGAGGTCACAGACTTCGCCTCATTTTAGGGTGCATGGGCTGGTCTTCACCATGGAAAAGTTAACAAAAGCCCCAAGACTTAATATTTTCTTGGTCTATAACGCAATTTGTGCGAGTGAGTGAGTGAGTGAGTGAGTGAGTGAGTGAGTGAGTGAGTGAGTGAGTGAGTGAGTGAGTGAGTGAGTGAGTGAGTGTGTGAGTGAGTGAGTGAGTGAGTGTGTGAGTTAGTGAGTGAGTGAGTGAGTGAGTGAGTGAGTGAGTGAGTGAGTGAGTGAGTGAGTGAGTGAGTGAGTGAGTGAGTGAGTGAGTGAGTGAGTGAGCGAGCGAGCGAGCGAGCGAGTGTGTTTGTGTGTGTTAGCGAGAAATGAAAGAAATGCAGGCACGTTAACCAGAGATATGCCCGGTTTTCTATATCCTGCGCGGGGAAAGGGTATTAGGTATTGAAGGAAAGGATGAAAAGACAAAAGGAGAGAGAGTTCACGTGCACACTTTAGTACATATACACACGGCGTCTATAAGCGTCTTCTCAGGTCAGTTGATTTTAGGAAAGTATAATATTGAAGTTTGCGTAGCTTTCTGAAATGTCGTCATTCTCTATACCAGCAATATAATAGCCCTGAACAGACGTCATCAGATCAGAATCTGCGACGTCACAAGGATCTGGTGACGGGACATCAAAATATGCATCACCGTCATATTTCGTTTCTTCGTTGCATTCCCGCTCGCAAAGCTCTTGCTTACGGGGACATTACTTGCAGATATAGTATTCCGGATGGGTAATCTAACATTCTAGACTAAGTTAATATATAAAAGAAGTTTGTTCAACCGCACCATGGCATGTAGGTAAACTGCACCTTTCGAGGGTTCATGTACATTAGGGACTTGCAGATTCCTATTCGACGCTCTCATCACGCTATGTGGGCATGGTTGGAAGAGGTATTCGTAATTTGATTATAACCGAGACATCCTTCTTTCTACAATCTTGCGGCAGCAAATTTTGACGCATATTTTAACGCACCTATCCGTCGGTAAAACCCTTATAAGACAAAATATATGGATTTATGAATATCGATATTTTGTCACTCTTGGCAGATTTCTTAGCTGAAATCTATATACTTTGTCTTATAGGGGTTTAATGACGGATACTTGTGTCGAAATATACGTCAAAATTTGCTGGCGCAAGATTGTGGGAAAAGGGATGTCCCGCTTATAACCAAATCACGAATGCCTCTTCCAACCATGCCCACTTTCCTGCTTCGGCCGAAATTCCGCTCTACCCCTGCAGATTCTCAACACACATCGGAGTACGTGACCATCAATATCCCCTACCGTGTTTCCTTTCCCTTGGCAGCTATTCCGTTACCCATGCCACCGGTTATTTGTTCTGCGAAAACAAAACGGTATTTGTGTCGCTAGAGCGACAGCGACTATTCTGACTATTTAGCCCAGTGCTGTCCTTCAGGTTTCGCCGCATAGTTACCTTCGAGATGTCCCTGGTGGCTCCTAAGAGTCGCTCCTCGAGCCAATTAACAGGGCGGTTTCCTCGCGTCCGTCCTTCTTCGTTTACTGGGAAGGCGGTCGCGCTGCGGCTTTGTCTTTGGCCCGAGGCGGCTCAAGCGTATGAGACGCGCGCCTCTTTGTGCTCGTGTTTCCGCCGTCGACGCTAGTCCTTGGTCTCGGCTCGAAGCATTCGAGAGAGTCAGGACACTTATTCTGCGGACCAACACCGTACGCGCACGTCGCATCAGCTCAACAGGTACAATTAGCAACTCAAGTACCACCAAATAAATAAATAAATAAATAAATAAATAAATAAATAAATAAATAAATAAATAAATAAATAAATAAATAAATAAATAAATAAATAAACAGACAAACAAATAAATAAATAAATAATAAGAAAACACCTTCACAGACCTATGCAAATCCGAGCAATTCATACAGCAAGGACAGCGAAGCTGCGAGCGAATTCTCACCTCCTTCGGAAGTCCTGTAGGGGTCTAGTTTGCCACTCATAAATCTACCCAACACTTTGCAAATGCTTCAAAAAGGTGGCAAAAGGCCGCAAAGGCTATATCCGGTGCAAGTATATCGTTATACGTGTGCCTTTGGTATGCCTCACTATATCGGAGCTTAGCGTACAGTCCCAGGGGAAAAAAGACTAGCACAAGTGACTGGTGGCCGAAGCGGCAAAAATCACGACACGCGACACAAGTGACCGGTGGCCGGGGCGACAGATTCCATTTTCCAAAGCAGGGGTGGCCGTCAGAAAGCGTGTCGTGATTTTGCCGCTCCGGCCACCAGTCACTTGTGCTAATCTTTTTCCGCTGGGGCTGTACAGAGACCTACGTTTTTCTTTCTTAAGAAAAAAAAATTAGTGGTGATTTAGCGCTAAAATTGAGAGAAATGCGTTGGCATTACGGTGGCACCTCTCTGAGGTCCAGGATTCACGATTTAAACCGCGTTCACCACATTGAAAATTGTTGTTTCAATAGCTCACCCGGCACACGTCCTTCCTCTTTTAAGAGCGAAGCGCTACTGATGGTGGTCCGGAGCAGACTACCGTTACAGTCCGTTACACTATATAATAAAAATTATGGGGTTTTACGTGCCAAAACCACGATCTGATTATGAGGCACGCCGTGTGGGGGGGGACTCCGGAAATTTGGACCACCTGGGGTCGTGCTCCTAAATCGTGCTCCTTAACGTGCTCCTAAATCTAAGTACATGGGTGTTTTCGCCCCCATCGAAATGCGGCCGCCGTGGCCGGGATTCGACCCGCGACCTCGTGCTCAGCAGCCTAACACCAAAGCCACTCAGCAACCACGGCGGGTTTACACTATGTATAAAGCGTAATACTCTTCTTACCTCTCCCGTCCCCTCTATATACCTCTACCACGTGACCGGCTCCCCACACTTCACGCACATACACTTTTTTTCTACTTTGCCATTCGTCATGCTAAGGCATCAAAAAAGAAATAGTCTCGCAGATGTCTGCAAATCCGGACAACTGCTACATCAAAAATAGCGAAGCTGTTTAAGGGCGTTGTCACACCTTTCGAAAGCCCTAGCGCATCTGCTTCGCCACTCTCCCGAATCTATACCCCAACACTCGGCAAACGCGGGAACCCCATCGCTATATCCGCTCGTTATACCCGAGCGTATCGTTATATCGTTATACCCGAGCGTATTTTTCAAACCCTTCGCTATATGGGAGGTTATCGCGCATACTCTCCGCTACATCCGACGCACATTCCTGTATGCTGCGCCGGCTCCTTTCTACGCGATGCGCCCATGTTTTTTCGGTATACCGACCGAGCCATCACACGTTGCCACCGCAGCACAAAAGCCGCTACGGGATCGCCCTACGACGCTCAGCTGAAAAAAAAAATAATGTCGCGTATTCGTCCTTGTCATTATCAGGCGTCGCATACCCTGAACGCACGTCTCTGTTTAGTTCCCAGACTGTTGGTTCAATAATAAGCATCCCCCTCCTCCCCCCCCCCCCCTTGCCCCTTCAGTGACGGCACGTCTCTCCTCTGGCACGTGACCACGTCTTGCACGGCTGCAGCTAAGAGCGTGAAGCAAACAACACCGACCCACTCTCAGCAGCGAAAGGCAATCGCGCACTCCTGTGCTCGCGTAGCGTGCATCTCGTCGGCAGGCGGCGGCCTTTCCTTTTCCGGTCGGCCCTTATTCCGACATACGGCAGCGACGGGAGAGAGCGAGAGAATCCGCTAGGCATGGCCACCGGCGTGGGCCCGCGCTCTTAGGAGGCGTCTCGGTCGAAGGACGCTGTCCTTAAAACTGCACTGGCGTTGTTGCTTCGTGGGGGTGTCTGGGCGCCGCCTCGTCGCGTTTTCGCTCGCCTGCATGCGCGTACTTGCTGGGCGGGGGGCTCTGACATGTCGGTGTTGTTTGCTTGATTGATTGATTGATTACTCATTGGTCTACTGATTGATTGACTGACTCATTGGTTGACTGATTGATTGACTGACTCATTGATTCGTTG
>NC_051163.1:62146049-62211049 GCF_013339745.2 Dermacentor silvarum | reverse complement strand
TCTATACTTGCGCCAATAAACTCCAATGCTCATCGTCATCGGATCCCCGAGTCGCAGAAAGCACGCCCCATCCGAATGGCGGGCCAGTTTCCGGAGCAGTGAGGGTGCAGAAGTGACGGGGCGCCAAGGTAAAATTTCGGTGATGCCTGACTGAACGCCGCCGTACGATAGCGAGCGAGAGCGCTAGCCAGACAAAAAGTGGTGGGGCTACAAAATCGACCGCTACCGTGGCCGTCGCTTGCAAGACAGTTGAGACAGTCCTACCGCAGCACAGGAAGCTTTAGGGCGATAGCTCTACTACTCCAGGTACAAACCCAGAAAATGCCACGTTCCGCACATCTGACCTTCAAGCTCAGCCTAGGTCAAACTGGATTTTGCCTAGCACTACTGGCGGCTGCCGCGTGTACGCCACGTGGGTGCCCATATCTTGAAAGCAATCTGCGATGTGGATAAAGTGCGCCGAGTGCTGGTATAGCTTCGTATGCGCTGCGCTTTCGACGCTTAGTCCATGTTGAAGCGAGACGCAGCATGAAGGTCAACTCACTCGCTGCTGCCCCGCCGAGCAGTGTCTGTGTGTTGTCTTGTGGTGCAATTGTAGATGCGGCAGTTGCGGACGGCGCCGAGCAGCGTTTGCGTCCTTTCCCAAAGCAAGCAAAACCGGGCTATCGCTCGACAAACTTGGTTTAACAGCGTTCAACCACGGAAAATGTTCAGCACTATGATTAGATGCTGTCCCTGATTGCTTCTCTATTGAAAAGAAGTACTGAAGGTACCGCTAAAGGCGCAGATACAGTCCGGCTTGTCCAGCATGCCAGGCAGCGGCCGGCGAAGTCGGACACGTAACGCCGGTGACGCCAGGATTGCCGAAAATTTGACCCCTGCACAGTTTAGTGCGACAACCGTGGTCCGCAGCAGCGCGCGAACACGAGCTGTTGCTGCAGCGCATGCGCACACTGGCGCGGCGAGCGACCGCTTTTTTATTGGCGCGTGCCCGCGTTACGGCGGAGATAAGCAGTCGAGATAAGCAAGAGACGTTCGGACTATTGGTGAAAAGAAAGTAGGGAAGAGAATGACACGACCATATTTGTTACGGACGTATAGGTCTGTAACAAGAGAAGTATTGAGCTAGAGAAAAAAAGATTAAGGCACTGTTTCTTATAGTCGCTATATCAATGGTTAACATAAAAGATCGGAATGCGCTGTGCGAAACATGCGAGCGCTTCACATGCATGCCTGAATCACTATGTAGGGGCCCTATTTCATTTTCTTTTGTTCTTTTTCTTATCAGAATGTGCGTAGAGTGGCTGATCCCAGCGATAACGGCCGAGTGCGTATTGTCTGAGCCAATGACAAAGGGTTTTCTGAAGAAATAAAACTGAAAATAAATGGAACGTTGCAAAAAACGGGCCCATAACTTTGCTAATGTTAATGAGTGTCTCATACTCAAGGTTGATAATAAGAGCGACAAAAGACGTGTTTTGAGCTCGTGCTTCGTAATGATTCTTTTTTACAATTTTATTCGTATCGCATCGGTCTATTCTAGTCACACATACAATGACGGTCAGTCTTCAAACAGGTTTGCCTGAGAAAGCTACAGAGAATGCGAAAATGTGTGACACTGCGCTGTTCAAAAGTGACTTCGGCACTTCCACAAATGTTTGGCTTATGAGGCTTATTTGTACGTACAGCTGTGAGCAGACACTTCTACAGGCCACGACATCGGCGAAAAATCTCAATTTCTTCTAGCACAGCCATGCAACCTGGGCTTCTATCAGTGCATTGTATTGGTTGAGCAGGTACACCGTAGGCTGTACCACTTAATTTCAGCCTGCGTGCAGCTGCGAAGCAGAGAAAAATATGGGTAGTTGCTGTATCGGGGACGCAGTCGCTGTGGGACACGTGAAACGTTTTGCGCGCGCTGCAGACGCTGTATGGGCTGACAAGGATACCGAAACGATGTTACCAAATGCACTTGAGTGACCTTGATTCACGCATTACAACGCTTGCACGCTGAACTTATAATGCAGCTTGCGAGGGGGGTTGTCCCACAGTCTAATCTTGCAATCGAGCTTGCTCCCTATTCGTGGTGGGCCCGCCGTGGTCAAAAGTGGTGGGCGCGAAATCGCGTCCTTCTCTCTTGCTGCCCGAACCTCCTCACGCCATTTCTGGTCCTATACGTATAGAACGTGGTGACACCATAGCCGAGTAACCGTGGATTTCGTTTTGCAGCTTATTGCACATTTGTAGGCCTTAATTGCAACTCCTGATGAACACCAGTTTGAGATTGATAAAGTGTACCTACCATAGCCATAGTGAACTCCCTCAAACGAGACCATTCCGGCTCGGATGGGCAAACGTACTGCCGTGCAACGCCTTTCTGAACGCCACGCGCGAAGCTAAATTTCGCACTGATTGCGTCATGCATGGCGCGACAGCGGCGCCATCTGCGAACGCGGCACATGCATGATAGAATGACAGTATGTTTATTTCCTCCACACAGTGATGCTAAAGTAAGGCGGGGGGGGGGGGGGGGGGTAGTACAAGTGCAAAGAGATAGGCGATAATGCTATATAACCTGTTTTCGTTACGTCAGTTTCAGCAAGCGACCCCCTTTTAGCCTTTTTAAAGACATTTTGTGACGGAACATTTTTCGCGGTTTGCGCGGTCTCCGTGGTTTCCAGACTTTTTTTCGCCACGGTAAACTGCGCATATTGCAATGTTATTGCGGTTAGTGCTGAGTGTGAGATGTTTACGTAAACCACGAAGCTGCCGAATGTGTTACACTGAGTTACGAGTACTGTTTACAGTGATCACAGTTGTTTACTGTGGACTATATAACATGCGATGGAGGCAGTGGGCAAAAGTTGTCACAAAAAATAAGCAAATAAAACACACGAAACTGAACAGCATCTACCGCACTTAAAGGTCCATGAATCGCAAGAAAGGCATGTGCAAGTGTGCATATATTTCTGTTCGTTGACTCTAATTATCTTTCTTTTAAGCGACATCCCGTGTTCGCTTATTATATGAAGTGAAACAATTTCTCACGTTTCACAACAGGCGCATGGTAATGCTTATTATTGTGTATAGAATTAGAAATATGTACGCAGTGACACTTGATCAGGAGAGTTAGACATGTCCTCACTTCCCTCAGCGATATATATATATATATATATATATATATATATATATATATATATAATAAGCGACGATACAGTTGCTCTTGCAATCACAATAACGAACTTGTACGAAATGAGTGTACACTTAAACAAGTATGTAGGATATGTCAGTATAGATAGACCCTGTTTTACCTCCATTTGCTAACGCCCGCAGTCAAAAATTATTGAATTCCTGAATCGTTACGTGTTATTTTTCCTCGCATTCGGTCACACCACTGGGCGCAAATGAAAGCATCGATTTTGCAATTAACGGGCAGACGGCGGCAGCACGACAATCCATTGCTGTGCCGTTCACCTCCTTTCCCATTTCGAGCACTAGAGCGGGAACACTCTTAAAGAAGCGTTTCCGCAAAAGCATTCAAGTGTTCGGCGTCAAGCTTGTTCTTGAATTTGAGTCTCAAAGCCTCCATGGGTCTTACCTAACCTCATAGTCACACACTGCGCAGAAGTATGAAGTTACAAATTTATGCAAATTAGCAATCGAGAAGGGAGGATGGCGGTGGGGAGTCTGGAAAAGGAGAAAGGCAGGGAGGTCAGTTTGTCCCGTTTTGTACCCTACACATGGAAAGGGGCGCACGGAATTGGGGAAGGGATATAGCGAAGTGACAGAAAGAATACGGCAGCTTCAATCACTCGCACCACGCAAAAGTGCACATCGTGTCTACAGTGGATCTCACTAGTCTGCTGTATTTGGACACTGCCGAAGTATTTGTACGGTTTTACGAGCTGCTTAGCGATGAGAAGTCAACAACGACGCAGTGGCACTGTTCACACATCCCGTTTCCTTGGGCAATCTGCTCCGGGGCTAAAAGTATTTAAGTTTATGCGCCGCCGTTTCATTGTTTCTATGCTAACCATTCATTACTTTACGGGGAGCAGACAGCCTAATTAGAAGAAAAGCTGTACGGTAGTTTCGCTTTTGGTTACTTCGAAGAAGTAGATATTAATCGACGCCGAAGTTCCCTACTTTGTGCGTCCCCAGGAACAAAAACTTTCTAATTCAGTTTTCACGTACTTCGAGAAATCTCGTTCCAAAATTGTAAAGAGCGCCATCTGCAGGGCACAAGTTGAGACGAATACGCGAGACATTGAGCTTTACTAGCTATTGCCGTCTTTATTGTTTTGATGTAGTACGCGTATTTATTTCTTTACTTAGCGGGAAAGAAGAGAATGGGCAGATGGCATCTTAAAGTATACAATGACTCGTTTTAGTAAAACAGCCGCGGCACCTCAGTCAGATTTTCACCAGTGCGTCAAACATTCCAGCTTTTGTTAGTCGGTGAAGTGCCCGCTTAAGCTTTGAATGTTGATTGCTGCTGTGCCTTCAGTAATGAAGTAGATGTAGATGTAGATCCTTATGATATACTTGTGATAGACGTCACAAAAAAGTGACCTCTACCGCCTGAAAAATACCCCATGGATGAAATTAAATCCATGGTGGAGAAAAATTTCTCACAATTTGCCGCAAAAATTGGCAGCAGAATCGAAGCACTTGAGGCCATACAAAGCAAACAAGAAGCAGCCTTTGCTAGCTTTACATCCACCTTTGAGCAGGCTGCAACTACTCCAGGTGCCAGGCAGCGTCCCGAAACCCCCATGTACTTCAGCATGGCGGGACTGCATAATGACATAAAAATCTGGCAATGGAACTGTAGAAGCTTCGAAAAAAAAAACGAAGTAACCTGCAGTTCCACATACAAAACCCTAAAGAAAAAGCCCCCGACGTTATTGCCTTGCAGGAAACACTTGGCAATGTTAAACTGCGGAACTATAAAACCTATGAAAACAAAATTTCAGAGAAATACCAAATTGCCACATTAGTACAGAGAAATTTAACGGCCGCAGAATATGACCTATAAATGTCTGACTTGGACTGTCTCCTAGTAGAACTAATTCCACAAACGGACGGTAGGCATACCCGCCTTATTAATACTTAATGTATACAGCAGCCCGAAGGCAGGACACCCTACCATTATCGAAGCAATAAATAGGACACTCAAAATTTCTAAACAGAATCCACTAGTCATAGTGGGGGACTTTGTTGCACAAAACATGACCTGGGGATACAGAGCCGATAATAAGAATGGCACGCACCTCTGGAATGGCATCCAGTACGCGCGCCTTAGGCTACACACAGACCCAGCCACCCCTACTAGAATTCGCAGGAGCACACAGGTTGACACATCTCTAGACCTGACGCTCACAAAGTATACATGGCGAGTGACATGGCAGAACACCATGACTAACCTAGGTAGTGACCACTACATAGTGGCAACTACTATAACTGCCAAAAGCCTCAGAGGTAAAGGCAGGAAACCGGTCCAAATTACGGACTGAGACAAATTCAGACAACTCAGAGATCGAAGCGCAGGGAATGAGATAAGCAACCTAGAGGAATGGGCCAAAGATCTCATCCATGATGTTAAAACAGTAACCAAATTAATCCCATCCTCAGAGGCACCACAAACTGTGGACAGTCGACTGCTACATATGTGGGAAGCATACGACAGTCTGCAGAGAAGGTGGCAAACACAGAAACTCAATCGACCACTGCGCATTAAAATTGCAAAGCTATCCAAAGAGATAGAAAATTATGCACAACAGCTTACCAGGCAACAATGGGGTCAAGTCTGTGGCCACATGAGTGGCAAAGTTGGATTCAAGGATACTTGGCACCTCCTCAGCCACCTGATGGATCCGGAGAACAGCAAAATTCGCACAGTAAGAACACATGGATGACAAGAATTACTTCCCGAACACCATGATAGGCTTTAGAGCAAACCTATCAACACAAGACATCATGCCAAGACTCTCAGAAGAGGTCTGACATCCTATTCACAGGAAACGAACTAGAGCTGTCTTAGCCCTAGATCTAACAAAAGCCTTTGACAACATTAAGCCTGAGGCAATCATGTTTGCACTGGAGGAACTCAATGTCGGGCACAAAACATACAACTATATCAAAGCCTTCCTCTCCGACAGGACTGCCGAACTCCAGCTAGGCTCCATCGCATCTTCCATATTGCGACTTGGCAGCAAAGGAACCCCATAGGGATCAGTACTATCACCTTTCCCATTTAACATCTCTCTTATACCGCTAGCTACCGCACTTAGCACAATCCTTGGTTTGAGACACTCACTATACACTGACGATATCACCCTCCGGGCTAATACCACAAGTGACAGTGAGATCGAGGAAACACTACAAGCAGGAGCAGACCGAGTGTCATATGATGCGAATTAAATAGGTCTCTCATGCTCCCCCCAAAAGCCAGAACTTCTGATTATAAGGGCTCAACCACAAAGACACCTCACCCGGACATCAAGGTGATGGTAGATGACACGTATGTACAAGAGGTGCAGACCCTTAGAATCCTGGGGATGCACGTACAAAACAACGGAAAGAACGCAGTCACCCTGAGCAAAATCATAATATGCGTTATCCAAACAAACAGGCTAATTAAGCGAGTAGCAAACAAACTTAAAGGCATGAAGGAAGCGGATCTCAGAAACTTGTGCAAGCCTTCGTCCTGAACCGCATAATATATTCCCTTTCTTACCTGCACCTCTACCCGACTGAGAATAAGAAAATCGATTGCTTAATTAGACAACCATACAAATCAGCCCTTCACCTCCCTAGATAGGCTAATGAGTAGCTCCTTGAATTTGGGAATTCACAAGACCTTAGAGGAGCTGGTCGAGGCATACAGGCTAGCCCAGCTGGAGAGGCTATCTAAAGCTGGAGAGGCTATCCAAAACTGAAGTAGGAAGACACATACTGGAGGATCTGGTGATCCGATATGGATCCGCACACGCCTCAATATGTAAACTTCCCCTAAAATACCACAGAAATTTAAGGCTAGACCCAATACCAAAAAAATGCATCCTGAACATTACAAGGACAGAAGGAGACCAGGAGCTAAAGCTCTACTTAAACACTACTCGGGCCTGCAGGATATAGTCCATGTCGACACTGCGGAATACCCAAGTCGCGATGCCTTCTCTATAGGCATAGTCTACAATCAAGGTCAGGCCCACTCCACAGCAAGAATTAGTTACATGCACGCAGAGGAAGCAGAAGAGGCAGCTGTAGCTCTGGCTATAAATGGCACCACCGCGGAAATCATTTTTAGCGATTCCAAAACTGCAGTTAGAAACTTTGCCAGTGGCAAAATCCACAAACCGGCCTTGCAAATTCTAAAATAAGTGTCCCCCACCTGATCGCCAGATTCAAATCACTCCTCATTCCTCGTACACTCCTCGAGGACACTCCTCGTACCCAGGAAATGAGGCTGCCCACAATTACGCCCGAGGTTTCGTCAGCCGGGCGGTGGGATGCCTCGACCGCTGTTAATCGAGGGATCGCATGGTGACGTTCCACAAAATTTCTATGCGCTACTACGTACTACTACTGGTAGACAAAAATCCCCCCCCCCCCCCCTCCACATAAATCACCGGGTAAACATGAACAAGTGACCTGGAGACTGTTGCAGACTGGCTCATTTGCCAACCCTTACAAGTATTCGCTAATTTTTCCGGGCTGCTTCTCACCTCAATGCAAAACTGCGACGCCTATAAAACGGACCTGACACATATATAGAGCGACTGCCCCGGGCTTAAACCTAGGGCGGAACTCCAACTTAAAACACTTCAGACTGGGAGATAGCGGTGTCCAGCTCGGATCCCGCGGTCCAGCAGCGGACCGTCAACTGGGCTTTGGAGGTCGCCGAAAATCAAGGGCTTACGGCCACCTCACGCCGCCTAGCGGTCATCTGACGAAAATAAAGTTTTCCCTCCTCCTTGTGATATACTGGCACGTACCTACTTTGGGGGATGAAATCCCATGCAAAAACATTTATGGATTGTCCTCTCCTTCTTCTGTTGGTCATGTAACATTTATGCGTGTTCATCAGCACCGTGATTCTTATCTGCAGTTGGCGCCCACAGTACAGTACTCCCTCTCACGTAAAATGTAAACGTGTTATAGAAAAAGACGAAAAAACATGCACGGTTAGTAAATAGGGTCTCCGAGCTAACGTTAGGCAAGGTGTTAAAAAAACTATTTATGAAACGCGGCACAAGTTACAATAATAAAATCTATGCTATTGGATCGTCAGAGGTCTGATGACCGAACAACGTAGGTTTCGTTATTGTATCTCGCACTGTAGTTCTTTTTTTATTTCCATTGAACAGCTTGGCTAACTTTAGCTGGGACACACGGTATACCACAAGTTGGTGTATATACAAAGTCATGCGACACAACGGCAAATGGAGTCAGGCCACAGGCAATGCATAAGACAAGGTCCTGTAAAACACACACACACACACACACACACACACACACACACACACACACACACACACACACACACACACACACACACACACACACACACACACACACACACACACACCACACACACACACACACACACACACACACACACACACACACACCACCACACACACACACACACACACACACACACACACACACACACAGCCAAATACCGAAATTACCTGACAGAAACACTTCAATATATAAAAAAATAATGCAGACAAGAACGACGTAGCTTCTCACCACGAGACACAACGCCATCATCCGTTAAGAAAAGTATTAAAGCTGTCAGAGCACTCCATTGCGCTCGCAGATCACTCCGCGTCCCAATCACTTTTCCCACAGTAAAAGGACAGCCGTCAAGACGACTCAACGTTGACCTGAAGCGCACCCTGACTATCGTTCGAAGGCAGGCTATACATCACCTGCCTCTAGAGGAAACCTTGCGGTTATCTCAACAAGCCCCACAATTCTGTGGTACTGATAATGCGCTCCAAGAGACGCCATGCGCTAAATGGAGCGCCTCGTGAGTACCACCAAAGAAAGGAAGTTTAGCACAATCGGGTCTGCAGAGCGGGTTTTTACTTTGTCTACCATGTTCTCCCCAGCCCCCCGCGCTCCGGCGAATTGCTTCTTTCAATGACTCGTCTATTCCGTACAGAAGTGCATTACTCTGCTGGTCTGCCTTCGAGCAGTGCTGATTACAGAAGACGATGATCTTGTATCGGCTTCTATTTAGCCTTTTCGGCTTGTCGACTCTTCCCGTCTTCTTTTTTTTTTTCTCGGAACCTTCCGTCAGCGTTCTTTTGAAAGCAGGGTAGCTTTGTGCCCCCTTTCGTGGCAGTTGCTGAATTTCTTTCTTCGTTTTTCTTTTATACATTTATGTCTGCGTTTAATTCTTTCCCACCAAATAAGATACCATTCAATAAAAATGCGCGTTCAAATTAAGCTAAGGAACACTCAACCATTTTCCCTGCATCTTAGGCAGTGCCTCTTGACCACTTTCCCTTTCAAAGCGTCTTCTTTCTGCTCTAACAAAGCGTTCCAAAGGAGCGCTTTGTTAGAGCAGAACAGAAAAAAAAAATCCTGCTCTGAGAGTTGGTTCTTTTCGTTTTCTTTATTGCTTCCTATCCTATTCTTCTAAGATGCACCAATGTTGCCTCACTGCTGGTAAGCTAATCGTACTGTACGTATCTTTTTTCTTATATATATATATATATATATATATATATATATATATATATAGAGAGAGAGAGAGAGAGAGAGAGGCGGACGAACAAGATTGCTGGTTTCTTTTGTTCGTTTTGGAGCGCCAAAATACGATAAAAAATAACGGCAGCTTCGACACGAGCAATCCAACCCCGCGGTGGCCTCCTCTACCTCGTTTTTCGCGCCGGGTAATGGTCATCGTCCCTTCTATCTCCCGCCACCCGGACGACCGCCCGATATCGGCGAGCTATAGGAACCGCAAACGCTTAGCGACAGTGACGCCACTGGCGGTCCGATGTCTTCAAATCGCTTCTCACCGCGAGCATTGCACTGACTGGTATCGCACCACAACGTAGGTCGCTATGCCTGGCTTCAAGTGACGGTTCATCACTTACACTTGAGGCTTGGTCTATTCACGCTGTGATGAACAGGCTCGCAAATCCCACATTTTCAGTCACTGACAAATGATGAGTGTGACGTTAACAAATAGAAAGACGGTAGTATCCACCGCCAAAACAAAAACAAAATAAAATAAAGAATCGTCCGCTTATGACTTAAAAGGTGGCAGACTGTCACCAATGGCACGACCGATTACTATAAATGAACGTGCTCAGCTGGCCTACCGTTACGATACTTCGCCGGCATAATTTATCACCAAGTGGCTGCTTCTCGTGTAAATGGATGGGAAAGCAAGTTTTTTGAACTAAGCCGTATGGGAACCACTTATTGCAGCGGAATAAGAACCACTTAAGCAACGGAACCACTTATTGCAAAATGTCCTCAGGAGAGCTTTTTACGGACTTCTAAGGAAATTCGCGGATGCCACACCTACAAGTTTGGGCAACGTTGCCAACGGCGATCTCCTGCGTAGAATTACAATACAGTTTATAAATCCTCCATTTCCTCCCCGAAAAACAAAGCTAGTTTCCCTGTAATCTACCTATAACTGTATCATCCACCCGTATTTTAACATATTCGCTAAGTATTGGACACCCTGTGATTGCAATTTGGCTAGTTATGCCACCTTCCCTGCCTTCAAAGCTTTCGACCTCGTTTGTCTATATACGGAGATTGAAGCTGCGCGATATACGTGAAGCTTGGCATAAATATCATTGCTTAGCGACCACGGTGCGCAGACACAACAGCGAGTCGCAAGCAAAAGCGGGCACCGGCTAGTGTTCGCAGGCTGAACGATCCCGAAGTCGACGTCAATTTCAAGCTGTTAACATGAAAAAAAAACAAGCTTTTCCTATTGATCCAGAAGCTCTGTAGCTAAAGCTCATCAGGATAGAACCAGCATGCACTTCTCATCGATAAGGATGCCCTCACACACCGCTCGCGCTCTCTCCTTTCGCAGGGTATGTTCATCGTGAGCCTGCCTTACTCGGTGCTCCACGGCGGCTACTGGGGCATTTTCGCCCTCGTCTTCGTCGCCTACATGTGCTGCCACACGGGCAAGATACTCGTGGACTGCCTCTACGAGCCGAACGAGCGCGGAGAGCTCGTTCGAGTCCGGGACAGCTACGTCGCCGTGGCCCAGACGGTGCTGGGCCCGCGGTGGGGCGGCAAGGCCGTCAACATCGCCCAGATCATCGAACTGCTCATGACCTGCATCCTGTACGTGGTTCTCTGCGGAGACCTCATGATCGGCTCCTTCCCCGAAGGCGCCGTCGACCAGCGGTCCTGGATCATGCTCACCACCATGGTCTTGCTTCCGTGCGCCTTCCTCAAGAACCTGCGGTCCGTATCGATGCTGAGCTTCTGGTGCACCGTCACTCACCTTTTCATCAACGTCATCATCCTCGGCTACTGCCTGTCCCGAGCCTCCGAGTGGGCCTGGGCCAAGGTCCAGTTTCGCATCAACATCAACAAGTTTCCGGTCACGATGGGCATCGTCGTCTTCAGCTACACGTCGCAGATCTTCCTGCCCACGCTCGAAGGGAACCTCGTGGACAAGACCAAGTTCCACTGCATGCTCAATTGGAGCCACATCGCCGCCGCCGTGTTCAAGGCGCTGTTCGCGTACGTCTGCTTCCTGACGTTCGCCGAGGAGACCCAGGAGGTCATCACCAACAACCTGCCGACCAAGGGCTTCAAGATAGTCGTCAACCTGATCCTGGTCGCCAAGGCGCTCTTCTCCTTCCCGCTGCCATACTTCGCCGCGTCGGCCCTGATCGAGCACGCCTACTTCCGGGAGCGACCCAAGACCCTGTTCCCCTCCTGCTACGCCATCGACGGCGAGCTCCGGGTGTGGGGACTGGCCCTGCGGGTAGGGCTCGTCATATTCACCATGCTGCTGGCCATCTCGATCCCGTACTTCGCCCTGCTCATGGGTCTGATCGGGAGCTTCACTGGAACCATGCTGTCCTTCATCTGGCCCTGCTACTTCCACATGAAGCTCAAGTGGGACACCATGGAGTGGTACTCCATCAGCTGGGAGGTGTTCATCATGTGCTTCGGGGGCTTCTCCGGCCTCGTAGGCATCTACACCTCGTTCGCAGGTCTCGTGGAGGCCTACCACCTTCCGCTGCCTCACGTGCCGGTCATAGAATCTTAGAACGTGCCTCGTTACTAATATCGCGCGCAGCGATAAGGCTTTTATTTCCTTCTATTGTTGTTTGTGTGCGTGTTCCGTGAGTCTGAGTTGACATGTTCATGCATGTTTGTGCGAATTACGAGAGAGGCTTTCCTTCCTGTGGGACGTCGAAACGGGTCGGCACGGGATAACCACAGAAAAAAGAAAGAAGCGGCACTAGCGATGTCGATGAGGTCTCGTGGGCTAGAACCTCGTGAAGACGTGCGTCTACATCAATGCTTGACTTAGTAAGACTACTGTAGTCGCTGTAAACCTCCTGATAAATCATACGAGACCGATAATCGTTTGGGGGAGTAGAACTAATCACCTACGTGGCACAATCACTTTACGCGCGCAGTCGTTAGGTTCGCAGCTACCGTACGGCTGAGTAAAGACAACCCCGCGGACAAAGCAACCTTAGTTTCCTTTTTTATGATTTTTTTAACAATGCTACTTATGCTATGTTTTCAAATGAAATCAGTAGTCTGAAAAAAAACGCACGAGTTACCGAACACAGCCTGCTCGAGCACTCTACTTTCTCGGATACTTTCCCGAAAGCAGTATATCTCCCAGAACCGTATTCGGTGCCTAGACAAAATAAGCAAGAGGAGTTGTTTCGAACGGGACAAAACTGACTGAGTTATAGCTGACCCGTTTTGAGCATTGAGACATTGATATCTTACTGACTCCTCGACAGGTAATATTTGTTCTTGAACAGACTACCACTGTATGCTGTATAATTTTCAATAAGCACGAGCGAGCAGGAAATATCGCAATTTCATGCAATATGCCGATCGAAGCTACGCAACGCATTTTGAATGAGACGGCAGTAAGTTATCTCTGCCTAAAATTCAGACCAATATGTCTTCCAGTGACTGTATTGTTGATGTAATCATTAGTATAGCTAGCTGCGAAGTGCACATCGAAAAAAGAAGCGGTTAGCCACAGACATCAGGCAACACACTCGCATTGCTTGGAGCACTGTGAACTTGAATCTATTGCCTGAAAAGGAAGAATAGTTGCAGAATTACTGCATCCCTGTGAAGCAGCAATTTTTATTGGCCAGCACTTGCATATCGACCATAACGATGACGAAGAAAATGAGACGATAACTAAGATGTCCGTGACTATCAACTGGGTAACATGTTCGATAAGTGGAACCCAGCCTAAGCGCCATGAAGTCAGGAACGAACATTTTTGACATACGGAAATGTATTCGTTGAGGTCTTGACGATGGGGAATGAATTTTCACAGATGCAGCGCCTTACTGATGCTCGAAAGTAGTTCCTGCGCAGTCCTTGCAGACCGCTGCCTTCTTGTGGGATTCGCATCAGTAAGATTTTTTTAGAGTCATTCCAAATGGTCTGTCACAACATTTTAGCTAAAAAGCTTTCTTTGTGTACTACCAACTGTAAACACCCGCAGTGTGATTTCTTCTGGTGGCATGAGGATTCATCGCTGAAAAAAAGAAAAAGGTGGATAGAGATAGCAAAATACATGTTCTGCCTTCATTGTAAAGGCAGTTGTCCAGCCTTTATTTGAAGTACATACTTCAATTAAAGTGAAATTAAGTTTTACAGTCTTCCATGGTATCTTTTAAGTGAAGTAAGCAAATCCTCAAACCCTCATCTGTCTTTAATGGTTGTGAAACTATCACGTGCTTTACGAGCAGTTATATATGTTCAAGCTAGAAACAGGACTCTGACAAACAAAATAGAAATACATCCCCACGCACAGCAAAAAGACTTTTCTGCTAAATAATGTTTTCTTCCAAGAAAGTTTCGATAAGTTCTACGCTAGGTTAACAAAAAATATGCTCATTGTGTAAACAGGCTTGGCGTACTTCAAAATGTGTTGTGAGTCAAATGAAAGTTCGCATGCGGTGAAGAGAACTGCTAGCTCAAAGTTAACAGTCTTCCATTTTAACTAGATGATACTGCGAATGCTTCTTTACGCACTAGATAGTTACCCCCGGTTTTACAAATCTTGGTGTGTTATAGTGTGAGCTGCGTAACGAATATCCTCACAGCGATTCACGATACAATTCTAAATGTGCTCCCAGTTGCATATAACCGCCGTGTGATCGATCATCATGTTAAATACGCTTCTGTCGACAAATGATGTGATAGACTTTCATGATTCCCTAAAACGAAGGGTTATTCCTGGTGACTCTATTTGCGCAAATTGGTCTAAACACTCTTTGCAGAGTCATTGCATCCTCAAATCAAGCAAGTTAATCCTGACTGGTCACAAATCGGGCAAAGGCAATCGATCGGGGAGTGCGAGTGTTCTCGCAAACGGACTTATCTGTGACACGAGCATGAAGTTACTCCCCCCCCCCCCCCCCCAAAAAAAAAAAACAACAACAACAACAACAAAGGAATCGCCAGCAGTCCGTTGTTTTCAGACTGTACAGATTCATAGTGTTCCAATCTTCAAACCGCTTACGTTACATGTGCTGGATCAAATTGGGAGCATGCTAAGTGGTCCATTTTTCATAGCAATCCGAACTACGATCTTTACGTTACACTATTCTTTCTTACAAGGCATAGGGATCCCATGAAAATGGAGAGTTGAAGTGAGCAACAGCTGGCAAAGAAGGGAAGCCTCAGTCTGAAGCCAACGTTCCGACAAATTAAAATACTTTGTCGATAAGTTGGCTCCAAGTTGAGGCTTATTGAATTCGCCCACTGTTGATGAACAAGTTTTCTTGTCATATCAGGATATCTATTCAGTGAACAAGAACATTAGGTTTCATACATCGTGAATACATCTAACGAGCTTCCAAACTGCAATACTAAGCTGTGAGTCTAGCTTGCGTAATTACTGCATAAATGTGCACGTCAGTTATGTTGAGATGTACTTCGATTCACAAGAAAACACCTAGGCGCACCCTATGACAAACGCAAAGTCAGAAAGTCTTCCACGGAAACTGTTATCGTCACAACAAACAGTTTGTTGTGCGCATTCTACAATTTTTCAGGATGAAGTGAAGTGAACAAAAGAGCTAGGCGTACGCGGAAACCGAAGCAAAGTCAAAGGGTCTTCCACTTAAACTTTCATCATATCAAGACCTGTACGCTTTCTGCAATTCTACAGGACTGCACAATCTCTGTGTCCTGTGAACGAAAAAAAGGAAAGTTCGGCGTACGCTGAAAGAAACGCGAAGTCAAAGAGTCTTCCACTAGGAAATTTCAAACGTTTCAACGAACAGCGTATTCCCTTCGCATTCTACAATTCTTCAGGGTTGCACAATCTTTGTGCATTGTGAAGAAAATTTAAGCGTACAGCTAAACCAAACGCAGTCAAAGAGTCTTCCACAGACGTTTTCATCGTCACAACAAACACTCCGTCGTACGTATTCTACAATTCTTCAGGATTGTACACTTTCGATTTGCTGCGAACAAAAACTGCTAAGCGTACGCTGAAACAAAGGCAAAGTCAAAAAGAGTCTTCCATCTAAACTTTTATCGTCTCAAGGCATGTACGTGTTCTACAGTTCTACAGAATTGTACTATATATGTGTGCTGTGAACGAAAAAAGCATGCTGAAACAAACGCAAAGTCAAAACGTCTTCCACACAATATTTCATGGCTTGAACGAACAGCTTTTCCTTACGCATTCTACAATTCTTCAGGGTTGCACAGTCCTTGTGTGATATGAGGGAAATGAAGTAAGCGTACGGCCTGAACAAACACAAAATCAAACAGTCTTCCACTTGAACTTTCAACGCCTCCACGAAGAGCTCCCTGTGCATTCTGCGATTCTTCAGGGTTGTACAATTTTTGTGTGCTGTGAGTTCTAGCCATTCATTTAGCTAGCCTATACAGAATGACTCATATATGAGAATGACTCAGCACCGCTGCTGTGACTAAGTGTGGTTGTGGGAGTCTGGATATCTCTTATACACTCTACTCCGTAGATAGCCCTAAGGCGGCCTTTCCGCCTACAACACCGAGTCTTCCAACTAAGGGAAAAATTTGTCATCCACAGCATGACAAATGCACCCTGCCGAAGCCACTTCATATATCTTACGGGTTTCCGCGTATTTTATTTGCATAATCGCTCTCGAGTCTTCCAGTGTGCGAGTGGGTGGTGCGGCAATCATTGGCACGTGTCGAGTCAAATTAGAATCGATGTGGTGCAAGTTGTGTGCGCCAAATATTTTGCATTCCGGGATTTGTCACATGAAAATTCCTGTCGTTGCAACTATACTGTCTTCCTGCAAATGGATGTTTACATGTGTATACTTTTTAGGGTGTCATTTACAAAAAGTGCTCATTGTTACGTAAAATGTTGCAGTGCTCTACCTTCAACTCGTGACAATATCGTATGCGAGAACTATTCTAGTGCTCTAAAAGCTGCAAACAAAAATGTGTATATTGTAAGCAAATACGATGAAAGCTCCATATGCGTCATTTTACGTGTTTACAGAGATAAGCAGTCATGTTTCCTGAAGTCAAAGCACCTGGAAGACAATTTCTTTCTTGAAGCGCTCACGGCACTGATGGCAACGCTCCAGAAACAAGTATCTGCTTGCAATTTACACTTAAAATTCTTGCACTCAGACGTCGCGAGTATCGACTGCCTTGTTGTTAACCAATAATAGAGAGTCACATATCAGACTGCACTTTTGTTGAAGTTACTGCAGGAGCCGCGAGGTGTGGTATTGTGTAGCTCCATGCAGTTGCTCATGTGTCAAGTGTTAGTGAAGATGTCTATGCACTGTTTCTTGATCTGTTACCTAGATATCCTCTTAAGAACACTGACGTTCGATTGATAATGTGTGAGAAATTGCCAGAGCTTTAGTAGTTGACGTGCAATGACGTCGCTAATACCGTCGTACCGCGGGCGACAAAAGATCTGTAGACGTCACGATTAAAAGCGCGAAAAACTTGGATGGTGAAGAAGACAACTACGGCGGAAACTAGGGCTGCCTTTTTTTATTTACTTATTATAACAAGTCAGAGCAGAAAAGTATTCGGCTCCTCTGAGAGCTCCGACATCTGCTTATTACTTGTAACTTTTAAACACTGCAGGCTGAAGTAGTCATTGGGGAACGACTGTCAAAGTCAAGCTATAGCTTCTAGGTCGACCTGCTGAGAGAATGCTGCTTGGGACACTTACTGGTTAGGACTAATGGTTAAATGCTGTGACGCATGTGAGTGACGTGGCTTTGTACTGCCACCAGGCGTGGCCCGCATAGCAAGGCACGTTAAGATCCTTACGAGTGCGCACCTCGTGCAATGGTCTCAGGATTAGCCCACCGAATCACCCCTTTATTGTTTACATCGTTTCCGGTATCGGCCCAGTCTTGGTACACCGTCTCCAGTATCGGCCCACTTTACTGAGACATACAGCCGTTCAAGCAATAGGAAATTGGAGGGAGGGGGATGGGAGGAAGGGCCAAAGAAAGCTTCGCTCTAAAATTGCTGGCTTTCAACTAATGCATTCTTTTTTGTTGTTGCTGTTGCAAGTCAACGTCTCGAAGCTTTCGTAGCTGTTGTCTTCATAAACTTTAGTTTTTGGGGCGCTGCTGTTAATCATGTATCAGTGCCAACTTTGCAAGTTCGCTGTTATCATGAATGTCCGGATGTTACGAACGGTTCTGAAGTTTGTGGAAGATCTTGCTCTCTGAGCGCTGCACACATGCATGCGGATGACGTGGTTCCTCCGCTGTGAGCGGCACTCTTCTTGCGTGCTACGATGTTCAGACGACAGATGATATATGCTTGCTGAACGCGGCGAAACACGGCGTCGTGCTTCCTCCAAACGCAACTCCAGCTGTTTCCAGCCTATAACGTCTTCCATTTACAAGCGACGCGGAATCCCATGTTGTTGCCTATACTGAAACTGAGTGCGAGGTGTCAACTGCTATCAAGCCTGTTGATTAATGAGAGAACATGATGAGCAAAAAACAAAAAAAACAATAAAAAAACAGAAAATAAAGGAACAGTAAGGTCTAAACACATTGACACGACTGATTCGCATTGTTGTTGTATTCATACCTGTATACATATATCTATAGTGCTCGAGAATATATATACATGTGACTCTAAAAATGAAATCCTGAATGGTGCTGCGTATAGTTGGTTTTGTTTGTTTTGAAAGGCCGACCGGCAAAATGTGCATTAAAAAAAAAAAAACAATCTCATTCAGACGAAACCGGGATGGAGCTGCGATTTGTTCGGTATTGTAAGTTCTTCCCGAAAGGTTGGGCATCTCTTATGTAAAGCCGATTGTGGTACCTCCATTATGCTTCTTCGCGCTGTGTGCTGTCTTGTTCGGATGACGATGTGTGTTGAGACTGAGGCGCAGAAAGGGGATGACCCGATGGGACTGCTGCTGTATGTCCACACCTATAGCTTTGTCTCATTTCGCATTGTTCGGTCGTTTCGCACTTGTCTGCCTCGGTCCACATGGGTCCGTCAAAATAATTTCACAGCGAATAGTTGTTAATGAATAGCTCCGCGAGTTTCGCGATGTCATCGTAGGCCGCAGTCTGCAAAGAAAAAAAAAAAGCAGACACATTCCACCTCGGCCAAACGCTGAACCCGATTTTGCCGCGTGGACTAAGAGCTGTAATTCTACTCTCACAGTTTCATATTTTTTTCTCAGGTTGTTCCGTGCCCTGCAAGTACTCATAGCTAGCGGCCACAACAAGTTTCACAGAGATTCAAGAGGAGAGGGTAATCGCGGATATGGTTTGGAAAGTGATATAGTGATGGGGAAAACAATTTAAATGCAGATGACTAGGGAAGGTAGTAAAACATGAATCGGTGTTGTGACGATAGAATGAAATTCGGCGCAGGCAGCGAGGAAGAATGAAATAATGAGTTTGAGTAAAAGAGGAAAAACAATTAAGGTAGATGTCGAAACGGCAAGGTATAACCTTACAACGGCTACATGTAAACATGCTCGTTGAATGCTACTGGTAACGATGAGTGTACATTCATGAAGCTTTAACAAGATTGGTAAATGCAAAAATTAATCAATAATGAATTAATTTAACTTCAAGCGCGAGCGACAAGAATAATACATTAGAAACATTAAACGTAGGATGAAGCTGTGTTTTCCAAATACGCAAAACTGTAACAACGCTGAAGCTGAAAGGAAGTGATTGTCGGTTAACAACTATTCGCTGTATGCTTAAGCAGTTCCCGAATAATTGAGTGGTAATGCATACTTTTCCTTTTTTTTTTACTTCCAATTCTTGAGTATTTCTTGGGAATATTGCAATTCTGCGCGTCCGCTACAATCAAAGGTAGTTGTACTATATTCGCACGTTAAGCATCGTTTTGAATGACACCCCATGAGCCTGTGTAAACGTCCTTTGACCTTGAGAGCGAGATGTGTAGAGTGAAGCTCCTAATGTCCCCGCTTGAATTCAATGAATGTCACATATCGCGCGAGGAATCGTCTAGAGCGTGGTACTGTGCCGGTGTTTTTCTTTTTATTTATTTCTTATCATAGAAATGACAATGTATATGTAATAAAGTTTCAATCAACAGAGCGTTACCAACTCGTTTCTATGTGATACTACAATCTATGTGTGTGTAAAAAGTGTATTAAAAAGGCTTGTAGACTATACTCGTATTAAGACTTGTTCGTCCCCGAGTCATTCTATACGTTCACGTGACTCGGAGTCTAACGTTCTGTAACTCTCTCCACTGAGAAGTGGTCAACATTTCAGCTCAAATTGCCGAAGAGTGCTGCATCTCTGGGTAGACATGCAGTCACCGTCATAATTTGCGCGAGCCCACCTTAACCGCATTTTTGCTTCTCCAACGGAGTGTGTTGGATATTTCTGGTTGGGGTTCCTTGGATGGGAGTGCTAGCTTCAATGCGTCCTTCTTTCAAAGCATTCGATATTTGCTCTCTTCATCGTTGGAGTTAAGCTTGGTGGCGACAGTATGTTGTCTCAAAGCAGCGCGTTGGCCCAGCTTTTGCCACCTCGCACTACACTGGCCCTTCTTTTTGGTTACACTATGGTAAACGTTTGAAAACTGTAGATATCTCTGCAATGATTGCAGCGACTCTACAACTGGAGGGGAACTAAGTGAGGTTGACTCCTGATTACGAACATTTCTTTTTCTACATTTTTTAATCTTTCTTTTTTGTGGTTAGCATGGCAGCTTTACTTTAGACCACAATGTCTTCGTCATTTTACTTAACGAGGCCTTGTGTCCAATTATGTTATGAAGATCACTCCTTGCCTCTTTTGGAATACAGCGTAGAGCATATTTACTGATAAAAAATTAACTGGGCCAAAAGCAGGCGCCATTAAAATCTATTAGGTCACGTCAAGCTGGTGCGTCGCCATCCGATATTTTCTTCTTGCGCCTTGTCTGGGTTGCCAAGCCTTTTATCATGGTAAGAGTGGCTTTTTTATGTTATTGTAGTAAAGTAACTTACTAATTCAGCACAAGTATTTTTTTATTATTTCAGGTCTTCTTAACCTAGATGACATAACAAAACGCAACGTAGAGGGAAAAAAAGAGAGAAATATTTTATGCTAACGTTGCTCTGCTGGATACTCCGCGCATAGAAAGCAGAAAAAAAAAAGGGGGAGCTCCTTCTGATGGCGAAGCCTGACAAACAATCCAGAGGGAGTGCTCAACGTTAGTTACTTTACCCCCACGTTTGCTTCCTCACTAATCTCGCTTTGGAACCGTGGATCGAACACACTATATCTGTCGACAGCGCTCGTCCTGGGGCAATCGCAGGCTGTGTGTGCAGAGCGCAAGGCGTCTGTTTAGTCTGGGCTCACGCGTGAACCTATTCGCAACGCGCTGTGACGACGTATAGTACTACGCCCTTGGCAAACTCGAGCTACCATGTTGCCTCTGTGTGCTGAGATGGGGGAAAAAATACAGACGAACGTTGTGGGACGTTATCCCCGCTTCGGCCATAAGTTTCCAAGAGAGCGCCGCCCGAAAAGGGGAAGCAAACGATGTGTAAGTCCGCCTGCTTCGGGTCCATTATGGTACAGCGACAAGCTCATCGGTGACGAATTACTCATGACAGCTGCTGTTGCAGTCTTGCAGGTCTACGAGCAAGTCGAAGATCCTATATTGGACCAACCGGACGCTGCTTTAGCGAGAGGCTGCGGGAGCCCGCGTATTCTTCGAAAACTGGAGCAAGCAGTAACCTGGCACTGATTCGCAAATAATTCGGCTGCTCTCCAGATATTAGAGACACAATCATTCAAAGAAAATATGTAAATCAGAAGAATAGTCGATCAAGCTAGTTGATAAGGTGTCATATATAATGAAGAAAGGTGCAATGGCAGAGGGATTAGTTTGAATAGATTGCGATCATTGCTAAGCTACGATGTGCCCTTCTTTCTGTACCTATTGCTATTGTATATATTCTGTATTTATTTAAATTGAAAAGTAGTTGTGAGTAAGCGCTTAGCGCACGTTTTGCATTATGCAAGTAAGAGTACACGCGAAATCTATGAAGCATACAAGGTAGGAGGTAAAATAGACGCAGTATGCGTAACCTCGTTTTCAATTAATGTTTTATTGCGATAGCTATGACACAAGCACTCAAGACGAATTTTCGCATCGTCTACAACGTCGCCATCGCTCTGATGTTCCGTATAAAGTCAGTAAATTAATAAAGTTGTTTCTCTCTCTCTCTCCGTACAAAGTCCAATTGCGATACGGTCCTATCGCGCCCAACGCGCCATATATACTGCGGGTTCGATGGAAAGCATGCAAGGGTGAGCCGAGAAGGCGGCTTGATGCGCGCAGTCTTCCTGCGCACCCATTGTTGGAGGTCACGTGATCAAGCGCGTGATCAAGCCGGCTATCTGTCCGCGCGGCTGAGCGCATACACGGCCGGCGCACCGTTCTTGTAGGTAACCTGCGGTGGGTGCAAAGCTAAGGGCGAGCCGAGATGGCTGGTGGGTTTATGCGCGCTGTCTTCACGCGCGCCTATAGTGTAGAAGGTTGCGTAATCTCAACTTTAGGAGACGCGGTGATGCGAGAGGCAGCACGAAGCGTTCGCTCCTGGCTGTCGGCGCTCATCACGCCAGCGCTGGGACAAAGATTGCTCGTGGTTATCGAGTTAAATTTGTTAATGCTTGCCTGTGCGCGCCTGATAGCATGCTTGTTAATTTCATTAATAAGCGAACGTTTATTCCCATTGATATGGCCGATAAAACTACGAGCCTCACTCCATGTAGTTGTCTAATACTTTGCGATAGCTATCAATATTTCGGAAACTGCTACTTTTTGAAAAAGAGGTAGGCTCTTTAGATGGTTGTCAGAGTTCGTGGTTGGAGTGGCACTTGGTATGAACTCCACAACCATAACGTAGTGCGTTATGGTTGTGGGGGAAAGCCCCACGTGAAGCGGCGGCTCCTCATGGCGAAATGAAATTATATGTATGTATGTATGTATGTATGTATGTATGTATGTATGTATGTATGTATGTATGTATGTATGTATGTATGTATGTATGTATGTATGTATGTATGTATGTACGTACGTACGTACGTACGTATGTACGTACGTCATAACATTTCTGCGCTTTTGCTTCTGCCGAAGGCACCGCTTTTGTGCTTTGTCATAACTACGGCCCAGCAGCCATCATGCTTGCTTCTGCGTAAGAGTAAAGAAAGGAAGTGGTAGAGGGTTTCGAAAAGTTGAAGGAAAGGGCAAGCTGCCCTTAAAAATTATATATCTCCCAGTTGCACGTAGAGGAATAATTTGTGGCATATATGTTCACGGCAGTATATTTTCCAGCGACTAAAAAATCTTACTTGGCATATACAAAATAACAGAGATTGCCAGGCACATGTACCTTACCGCAACACAGATAATCTTTTATTATGCAGCGTTAATAAATCGTTAACTTGCCCAACGATCAATGCTTATCAACGAGCAGGCATAAAAACAAGAAGACATGTCAGCTACTACCGTTCTGGGCGGTGACCTTAAGTGGCTTACTGCAAGCAAGATGACACGTGATTTCAGTTTTGATTTGAAAGCATCAAAGGGCCCATTGAGCGAAAAATCTGGCGTAGTCTGTAGCAGCGAAACTTCCCATTGGCCGCGACGCCACGTCACGAGTGTGCGTGCTGGCTCGCGCTTGCTTGCTCGGGCCTCGACGGAGCTGAGCGGGCGTAAGAGAACACCTGCTTCCGCGATATTGCGCAGGGGGAAAGGGCATCGCCTCGACGCCACGTCACCCTCGCCCTTGCTCTCGGAAGGCTGTGTTATCTGCGCGTTTCTTGTTCGCGCAAGCTCTCGCCTGCGTTCTAACCGCGCCTCGGTAAGGCCAAATCAAAACGCGCCAAGCGTCTCAACGCGCCCGCTTGCCCGCGAGGAGTTCATAACTCGAAGGACCGCTCAGCGGCGTTCAATTGCACATTAATGCTTTCGCATTCACAACTCCTAAAAAAGAACTTAGGTGTCCTGAGAGTTTTACAGCGAAGCTATACGTTAGCCTCTAGTTGGTCGGAAGTTTTCGGTCTGTGCTCACCGAGAAAGGAACGGCAGCTGGAAAAGGGCTTGTTTGAGTTCTCACCTAAGAGAACTATGTAGTCTCGTGTATCCAAATTACAATACAATGCTACCATGTCTACATGTTGTGTGCAAGTCGTACTTTATAAATTTTACGACGCTCTTATTTTGAAAAATTGAATTAGTTAAATAAGGTACTTGCCACAGGCAGAGGGCCTATACTAGAATGACGATGTATGCTGCAATCCCGCACACCTGCGTGCGCGCGTGACGATCGAACGTGTGCACACGATGTGTCTGTCCTCGATGCATGGACGCTCTGCCCGTTGCATCGGTCGCGAAGAGTGTGCTGCGAACGTAATCGACATTAGGGCATACACTGCCCAGTGACGTTTCACTTAGTGAACGCGGGTTACGCGCAAGCGTATGGAAGCCGCGAACGTGCACCGCGGCGTCGAAGCGCAAACGGAAAGGGCGCGAACACGTTCTCTACATTTTTTATAATACGTTGGCATTGGCAGTGTCAAAGTAGACAAAGTGTATCTGCATGTGCATGCAGACACACATTCAATATATATATATATATATATATATATATATATATATATATATATTGAATGTGTGTGTGTGTGTGGGGGGGGGGCATCCTGGAACATATGCGGCCTGTAAATTCGTCTTGCAATCTCACCGGCTACCATTCATAAACTGCAACAAGTGCCGTAAAGTAATTCATGAGGAAGTTAACTTGCGAATTTAGTCCATTAGTTGAATACGCGCAACGATTTCTAGGGCTAGCAATGTCCGTCTCTTCCAATAATCCCAATCAAGAGGGCAGGAATTACGCGATTTGCCACAGACAATTCTTTTTTTTTGAAATTCCGTAAACGTTTATATTAGCACACCCTGTATACTTAGCGCACCTGACGGTGGTCTGCTCCCGACCACCTTAAGTTGCACTTCGCTCCACGAAGACGCAGGACGTGTGTGTCGAGTGATCTCCTGAACAACACTTTGCGAGATGGTCAAAGCGGTTTCAATCACGGATCCGGGACCGAAATGCCTCACGCATTTCTCTCTTATTTGCCGCTAAATCGCCACTTAACTTTTTCTCGCGGTTATGGCAAAACGCGACCTCTGCATCCGAGAAATAGAGCCTGCCACTTATTGCGGCAATAAAAGTTGATTCACTTTCTTTAATCTGCGTATCGTAATATTTGGCCATACAAGAGAACGTCGCCGCAGATTAAGACAATCGGTCATATGACTTCGCCCAGGTCGAAGCGCGTCATCTTGCGGTCGACCTGGTCGCCCACTCGGCTGTCATCGGTGAAGCTGTAGAGGGACGGCAACAGGCAGCTCTGCAGGCCTTCCCAGTGGGGTGGCCTGGCATACTTCGGCGGCGAAGCCGGGGCCTGCGATAGCCAGCCAGAGACCGTATATAGATTATATGCTGCAAATAAAGCATGCCGTGGCCGTGCATCATCGCTACAAGCACGTCCGCAACCAACGTAATTAGATAATCGCTTCCAATTCTTGCCGTTTTACAGACCTTCATTTACTCTGGGCAGACTTGTACTAGGTACTCGGAAGGAGGTATCTAAGTTACCAAGTACCGCAGAAAAAGGAAGTATGGCTGCGTATAAAGTACAAGGATGAGTATTTGGTACCAAATACTTATTCAAAGTATATAAGTATCTGGTAACAAGAAGTATGGTGCCACGTACTTATTCCATTACACGGAACTTACATGACAAGATGCCTCTGCCCACAAAATGTTTTGAAGCATATATAGGGTCGGCGAAAAAAAAAAAAAAAACATTTCGTTCCCTCGCAGCCAACGCATTCGTGCAAGAATGCAAAGGCGTACTCGCGAGCAGAAGTTTGAAGACCACACCGGCATCGGCAAAAGATTCAAATCTCCTCTACAGAGCAGCTGCGCTGGAATGGCTTTACTACACTGCATTGGTCGTACGCGCGCTCGTAGCCTGCACCGTTTAATTTCAGTCGGCACGCCCAGGCGACGAAGAAAACAAGCATTTTAGAGAGAGAGAAGGGCGCGAGCAATGAAATCCAAAAGAAGACGTTCGCTGGGGCCCTATTACGTAAAACTATCCCAATCTGCTTTTATTCCAATCTCCTGACGTCAGATTTACGTAACCGCCGAGGCAAGCATCGGGCAGTGAGTCGCAGCGTTGTTTCAACAGACCAATGAAATGCTCTCCTTGTTTATAGGAGGTAACTTTGCTTTGAAAGCGAATAGCATTGCCTTACCTGACAGGTATGCTCTGCTATCACTAATACTGCTTCGCCTTTCCGGCGAGACTGCAGCTTCTTTTTTTTCTTCTTCTTCTTACTGTGAGTCCAAGTATAAGCGCTGCGGCGCATTACTGCTGTTGATTCTGTTTTCGAGTGAATTCGGCTTGGTCTCATTTCGGTTACTGAGTGAATTACACCTGTAGCGCCTCAGCATGCGGCGCCCGTCAAGGAAGACGAAGTTGGCATTGGAACGCGCGGCAGGTGCAGAGCGAGAATAAAAATATCAGTTCGAAAACTCAACGCTGTCAGGGCTGGATCTTTCTCGTGTTAGCTCCGACAGTTAATGGTGACCCGATAATGAACACGCAACCCCAACCATCCCGCATGGATCCCGCCGGCTCTTCCACCCAGCCTACCGGTCCTGACGCCCAAGAAGACGCCAGACCTAACAGTGCTGCGGTGGCTGCGATCCAACACGTCAACCTGCCACCATTTTGGCCAAACAACCCCTGCACATGGTTACTGCAGGTCGAGGCGTACTTCCGTCTACGGCAAATCACCAGCCAACAGACCAGGTACTGGCATCTGGTGTCCTCCTTACCTCCGGACGTAGCCGAAGACTTCACAGATATTTTAGCTTCGCCGCACCCGAGCCATCCCTACGACACGTTGAAGGAAGCTATCATTTCCCGCAAGTCCGAGTCTGAACACAGCAGACTCCAACAGCTCATCACGGCCACAGAGCTCGGTGACCGTCGCCCATCCCAGCTCCTGCGACACATGCGCCAGCTCATTGGCGGGACCTCCGCCTCTCAAGAGGAGAAGCTTTTGCGTGAGTTGTTCCTTCAGCGCTTACCGCAGAGCATGGTCCCGGTCCTCGTCGCTGCAGGAGATGTCCCAGTAGACACGCTCGCTGAAATGGCTGATCGAGTGGCAGACTACTCGCGGGCACATAGCCTCAACGCCATGACCACGTCGCCACCGGCCACCGCTGCAGACCCCGCGCTCGCGAGCATCGACAACCGTTTGGACGCCATTGTCAGACGTCTCGATGACTGCGTACCTGCGCATCGCCGATCGGCATCCAGGTTCCAGTTCCACAGTCGCTTCTCGACGTCTCCACGCTCTCCGGGACTTCAGACAACCGACGCGCCACGGGACGACTCGTCCTCGACCATGTGCTGGTACCACCGCCGATTTGGGGCCTCTGCACGCAAGTGCACTCGCCCGTGCTCCTGGTCGGGAAATGCGACGACCGGCCACTGACGGCGGCGAGTGGTCCTGGTAGAACGTCATGCCGCCTTTTCTATGTTTCCGATAAGATCACTGGCGCTTGCTTCCTCGTCGACACAGGAGCCCAGGTTAGCGTCATACCGGCCTCCTGTGCAGATCGCCGTCGCAACGAACAGACCTGCCCACTCCAAGCGATCAACAACTCCGCCATTCCCACATACGGCCAACGCTCTCTTACACTTGACTTTGGACTACGCCGTACGTTCCGCTGGATTTTCATCCTCGCTGACGTCTCGCAAGCTGTTCTTGGAGCTGACTTCCTCAGTTTTTTCAACCTTGCTGTGGACATGCATGCTCATCGCCTCATCGATCTCAACACGCGCCTATCCATCAACGGTATACCCTGCACTTCCTCGTCAACGAGCCTTCGAGCTCTCACACCTGCTTCGCCGTATGCAAAAATTCTCGCTGACTTCCCCAACCTCACGAAGCCGCACACCAGAGAGTCACCGGTGAAGCATTCCGTCACTCACCACATTGTGACCACTGGACCTCCCGTTTTTACACGGCCTCGTCGACTTTCTGGAGAACGCCTCACCATCGCCCGCCGTGAGTTTGAGCACATGCTTGAACTTGGCATTGTGCGGCCTTCCTCCAGCAACTGGGCATCGCCACTCCACATGGTCCCGAAGAAAGATCCTGGCGACTGGAGACCATGTGGGGATTACCGCGCTCTCAATGCCCACACCTTACCAGACCGCTACCCACTTCCTCACATACAGGATTTCACATCAAATTTGGCTGGGTGCACGATCTTCTCTAAGATTGACTTAGTGAAGGCTTACCATCAGATTCCTGTAGAACCCGCTGACATTCCGAAGACGGCCATCATCACCCCATTTGGCTTGTTCGAATATGTAAGGATGCCTTTTGGACTGCGCAACGCAGCACAGACTTTTCAGCGCACTATCAACGAGGTCACGCGAGGTCTCGATTTCGTATTTGCCTACCTTGATGACCTCCTGGTAGCAAGCTCATCGGGCCCTGAGCATGAATACCACCTGCGCACCCTGTTTCACCGTCTGGATGATTACGGCCTCGTCATAAATCCCAATAAGTGCGTCTTCGGCGTCGCTACAATCGAGTTCTTAGGCCACCTTGTCACTCCACAGGGTATACAACCGCTCGCCAGCAAAGTGAAGGCTATCCAAGACTTTCCACCCCCGACATCAATGAAACGACTCCGAGAATTCCTGGGCCTACTAAACTTCCATCGCCGCTTTCTTCCTAAGTGTGCCACTTTCCTAAAGCCCTTAACCGACCTATTAGCTATAAAAAAAGACCCGGCTGCGCCACTGGAATGGACCGACGACGCCGCATCTGCCTTCGCCACTGCCAAAAAGGCTCTGGCAGACGCCACCATGCTCATACATCCCGTTCCTGATGCCCCAATTCGTCTCATCACCGATGCATCGAGTGTAGCAGTTGGCGCTGTTCTCGAGCAGCACGCATCAGGTTGGCAGCCCCTTGGATTCTTCTCGCAAAAACTCAAACCAACGGAAGTAAAATACAGTACATTTGCCCGAGAACTCCTTGCTGTGTACCTCGCCATCAAGCATTTCCGCCATTTACTGGAGGGCCGGGACTTTTACGTCGTTACAGACCACAAGCCCCTGACGTTTGCCTTCCATCGCAATCACAGCAATTACACTGCAAGGGAGATCCGTCAACTATGCTTTATCTCCGAATTCACCGTGGATCTCAGACACGTACACGGGTCGGAAAATGCCGCCGCTGATGCACTCTCACGCATCGATGCCTTGTCGACCCAGCCACCACTAGACATGGAAGAGCTAGCAGCTGCCCAGAGCAACGATCCTGAGCTACATAGTCTTCGCTCTTCATCCACGTCTCTATCTTTCACGGAGTGCCTACTTCCATTTTCTACCTCATTAATAACGTGCGAAACGTCTACTGGTGTTCCTCGGCCCTTCGTGCCTAAAGCGTTTCGTCGTGCAATTTTTGATCAATTGCACAACATGAGCCATCCGGGTATTCGTGCGACCCAGAAGCTAGTCACATCTCGTTTCCTTTGGCCAAGTATCAATGCTGACGTCCGACGCTGGGCGCGAACCTGCCTTCAGTGCCAGCGTGTTAAAATTCACCGTCACACGGTCACTGCACCATCCCCCTTTCGGCCTCCCGACGCAAGGTTTTCCCACGTCCATCTCGACATCGTCGGCCCTCTTCCACCATCACAAGGGGCCTGTTACCTACTGACATGTGTGGATCGCTTCACCAGATGGCCGGAAGCGTTTCCCGTTTCCGACATTACAGCACCGACAGTGGCCAAGGCTTTCACAAACGGCTGGGTATCACGCTTTGGATGCCCTTCTGTCGTCACCACTGATCGCGGTCGTCAATTTCAATCGGCCCTTTTCACCGCACTTGCCAATATCTTGGGCATTCGACACATCCACACGACTGCCTACCATCCTTCAGCCAATGGCATGGTCGAACGGCTTCATCGACAACTGAAAGCTGCCCTCACTGCTCACCAGCCAAGAGAACGTTGGCTTGATCACCTCCCCTTCGTACTTCTGGGCATCCGATCAGCATTGAAGACGGATCTCGGCTGCTCGTCAGCTGAACTAGTCTATGGCGTGTCTCTGCGTCTTCCAGGTGAATTCTTTGAGCCGTCGTCGCCCCCTTCCACTCATGATGCCGCTACGTACATTCGAGAGCTGCGCACCACGTTTCACGACCTTGCTCCTGTAATTCCTGCCGACCGACACCCCCAATCTGTCTTCGTCAGCCAGGATCTGCATGACTGCAGTCACGTTTTCGTTCGGCGTGACCAAATACGGCCACCACTCACACCGGCCTATGATGGCCCATTTCGCGTCCTCCATCGTACACCTAAAACGTTCACGCTGGACATCAACGGCCGTGAAGACGTCGTGGCTGCCGATCGACTAAAACCTGCATACATTGCCGCTCTCGCGTCCGCGGAGCTTCCATCTCAAGTCTGGACTTCCACATCCAAGCACGTTCACTGGGCGACTCCTATGGCTCACGCTCTACGGGGGGGAGCCCTGTAGCGCCTCAGCATGCGGCGCCCGTCAAGGAAGACGAAGTTGGCATTGGAACGCGCGGCAGGTGCAGAGCGAGAATAAAAATATCAGTTCGAAAACTCAACGCTGTCAGGGCTGGATCTTTCTCGTGTTAGCTCCGACACACCTATTTATGACCTCTGCATGCAAGTGACTATGTTTCCATCCCTAATAAATTTTGTAAATTATAAGAAAAGCTTTTAGAGCGCAGCTCTTAGGTTGCCGTTGTTTGTTTGAGCGTCGGAGTCTCTCGGCGTAATCGCACGAACACGCTCGTGCCACTGCTTGCGTGTTCGTCTTCTTCCACAGCTGGCTCCGATGCTGCCCATCATGCCAGCGTTCCCGAACTGCCACTCCCTCTGCTGAGGCGCCGACGGAACTGGCCCTCTGCGATTTCGGTCTCAAACTCTTTGCCTCAATATAGCGCGAAATGAAAACACGTATGCAGCTGCTCTCATTTCGCATTAGGGAGTATCGTAATCGTCAGACATTTTTTTTTACGGCATCATTCGTCTTCAAACTTTTGGTCGTGAACGTACGCGCATGCCAATCATTAATAACATGCAAATGCAGCCATAATTTTTCGTTTTCGCAACGCTTTGAGGCCGTAGCAACGAAGCTGATATGGTTTCAAGCTTTCTCATGGAACCATGGAGACAGAGCAAGCTATGGCAGAACGTTGTTGCCATAACAACATAACGACATACAAATACCTAGTATTTGTAGGTTAGTAGGCATATTGTTTAGGATTAGATACCTTGTTCCTATTTGGTTGAAACACCGTCTGTATTATGCGTTAATTCAGTTCCATCTTATTTATTGATCATTGGTATGGAGTACTACATGCCAGTCAAATTTGGATCGACTGATATGTTTCCAAAAACAAGCAGTTCGCTATATTGAAGACCTTGAACCCCGCGATCACACGGCGCCTTTTTTCTTGCAATATGCCCTTTTAAAAATTAATCGACTATAGGAGTTTAAGCTCGCTATATACACGCGCGGTTAACTAGAGAAAATGCACTCATTTTTTATCAAAGCGGCCTCTCAAGTACCCAAAACAATTTCAGGCATGACCATTTTAGAGTTACATTTTGCAGGACCAACTACGGTACAAAACTATAGCGTACTTAGTCCCATCCTTCATCAATGCAGATACTAACGCGATCCCTATTGTACAAAACTGCAGATTTAAAAGTGCTCTGAAAAAATATTAGATTTCCCTTTTTGAGTGAGACTGTGCCAATTAGTTTCTTGTGTGCTTTATGTATAATTATTTTAAGTCAGTTTCATATTGTGCTTGTATATATGATTTTTTTCTTACACATATTACTCTGTTGGACCCAAACTGTTCCTACTATGAAAGTTGTACAATGATACAGGTATTTAATGCACGTATGTTTCTAATTGTGTACTATGTATGTGAAATACGTGCTATTTATATGTATACTATATTTTATGCTATATATACGCTACCTCACCGTTGCTCAATGTACGGATGACAAGGCCTTAGTCAGGCCGACAATGCTCTGCCTTTAGCCTTGGCTTCCAAGACATTCACTGTCTGAACCAATGCTAAATAAATAAAAAAAAATACACCGCCCAAGCACTCCATGCAGATGGTTAACCAGCGAAGCTGAAACGTGCGGCCCCGGTGTTTAGCAGTGGGTTAATCCCGACGCTGTATTGAAGCGTTTCTCAATTATTGGTTACATGTTTGTGTTTCTAGTGGAACGGAAGCGCCGCGTCAAAAAAAATCAATTGGCTCAAATTGGGAAGTTTTCAATTGGTACCAATAGAAAAATTTCCAATCGTAAATTAGTACATAATTAGATCAATTATGGACCAGCCGGAACGTGACGAATTGGTTTTTGTTCGAGTGCCCAACTGTACCCAATGGGTACCAATTGGTTTGAAATCAATTGGTTGGGATGACCAATTGCACCAATGAACATTACCAATATACATATATACCCCACGAAGCAAACCTTAATAGGATTCCAGCTGTCAGAAACAGGTTTGGTATAGCCTTAGTACTGCATGCATATACAGCTATAACTCATCCCAGTTTCCTTGAATGGGTTCGTAAACTGAAAGTGTGATTTCCCAGTTGGTTACGTTCTAGTTTACTGCTATTGGTAGTAGTTGGGAATGTAAGGTGGACCTAGCTGGTTCAAACTGGCAAGTTTAATTGGACTCAATTGGTTGCATCCCTGACTCAATCGTAACCAATTGGAGGGAATATTTCCCACTTGGTCGGAACCAAGTCCAATTGGACGCAATTGGTGTCACTTTGACCCAATCGTAACCAGTTGAAACTAGGGATATTCCAGTCGGTTCCAATTGGGTCCAGTTCATTACAATTGGCAACTCCAATTGGTTTCTCCTCTGAACCAATCGTAACCAGTTGGAAGTAAGGATTTTCCAATTGGTTCCTACTTCTCCCAGTTGATTCCTATTGGAAAAGCCAATTGGAGTCAATTGTTTTTTTTTTTTTTTTTTTTTTTTTACTGGGCGCCAATGGCAGGCGGATGCTGCTAACCACGACGCCCATCTAACTCGAGATATCGAGCGCATGCGAAAACGGCGAGCCGATGAGGTGGCGTTGCGGGTAGAGCAGCGTCAACGTGGCAATGGCGGGAACGCGTTCGCCGGGGCCAACGCCCGCTTTCGGCGGGATTTTCGCGAGCGGAACTTGAAATCGCGAAGCGGAACGCAAGTGCCAATGGCGGCCGGATGCTGCTAACCCCGACGCCGAGCTAACTCGAGATATCGAACGCTTGCGACAACGGCGAGCCGAGGAGCCGGCGCTGCGGGCAGAGCAGGTACGACGCAGATAACGACGTAACTGACGGCGCAGCCAATGGAGACATTTAGCGAAACATGGGACGAACGGTTTTTCCTTTCGCCTAGCCATATACAGCTTTCGCTGTAAAAACAACCAAGTTGCTAAGGTGACGACATACAAGGCGCCTTCAACCTCGTATAAGCGTGTACTCGTATACGCTGCTCCCAACCCAGCATATTCGGCTATCACTGTAAGAAATTGCGCTTCTTTTTCAGACAACACGTGGTGCACTTCCTCTTGTGTCTCCATACCTTATGAACCTTGCGATGCCAGTGATCCTTGAAGAGAGAAGTGCTTGATTTCTCGTCTCCGTGCTGGCCAGGGTCGAATGGCGCGTACCGTGGGGCCCTTGCGGAATCGAAAAGTGCACCACAAGTTGAAGAAATTCGCTGGAGGCAACCGGAAACGCCTGCTTATTCCGGCGTTTCCTGCAACTATGCAACTATACAACGTTTCAATGATGTTTCAATGCAACGTTTCCAGCAACTATGCAATGCAACGTTTTTCAATGCGTTTGAATGCAACGGTTCCGCATACAGAGCGACGTTTCCTGCAACTATATTCCCAGCAACTACGCCTCATCGTTACAAGGCAGTGCACAGCGGTATAGTGTACGTTGTGCTGCTGAGCTCGAGGTCGCGGGTTCGGCCGCGGAGGTCGCATATCGATGGAGTGAAAGACAAAGACGCTCGTGTGCTTAGATTTGGATGCCCGTTAAAGAACCCCGTGTGGTCAAAATTAAATCCGGAGTCCCCACTACGGCGTGCCTCAGGCTTGTTTAGCGGCATAGCGGGACAATTAAGTGATCGTTGTGGGACGGTTTATGGCCGTGCCGCCATTGAGGCTAAATAAGCCTTATCAAGGAAGAAGACAAACCATGGATGCTGCGTAGGACTAGCCCATGTGGTCTGCCCGATTTCACCGTCTCTCACAAAATTAAGTATAATAGTACGATACCTGTATCAAGACGTATTCCCAACATGCAAGGACTCGATATGAGCATATATACTTCAACTGCATCGCCATTAAGGTGGGGAACAGGCGTGCATCAAACCCTGCCGATCCATATCGAACGAACAGACAACGAGCGCGGTCTGCTGGGGCCAGTTGCAAACTGAGACGTGCTTTATATACGACAATGGTCAATCTAGACTGGACGCTTTATATATGGATACACATTTCGTGCTTTATAATCGGCCGAGACGGGAACGGTATGTACGAACTCACTTGTCAGGTCTCACGGACGGATCGACGTCTATGAACGACGGCAGGAGAGTCCTCATAATCTTCGGTGGGAACGGCGCGTACAAGTCGGCCCTTTGAACGACGAAAGCGCTTTTGTTCTTCGCGCCCTTATCCCTACGGGAATCGGTCGGCGTCGTCCCCTGGGTCCTGCCCGTTTTCCCTTCGTCCGCAGTCACATTCTGGCCGCGTCCGCGGGTTTCACCGCTCGGCGGGTTCTCGCAGTGCCCACCAGCCGAGCCAATGGCGTGGTCGTCGATGTGCGTGTAGCCCGCCGAAGAAAGGGTCTCGAAGATGCTCCTCTTGCACTTCACCGAACTGGGTTCGCTCTCGTTGCCTGCCAAAAATCGCCGGCGTGCCGTGGGCGTGGGAGTTTCCGACTCCGAAGGCGACATCTCGGACGACGTCAGATCCCTCTGCGGCCTCGACAGCAGCGAGCTCTGTGTCGTGGCTCGCGAGAAGTCCCTGCGCTTGCTCGAGGGCAAAGGCGAGCCGGCTCCGGCTGTCGTGGAAGTCGCCCTGCTGTCGGCCCACCCGGAAGTCTTGGTCGACGCTCCGTCTTTCGGTCCGAAGGCGGTGGTGGGCCGCGACGTGTCGGAATCAGCGATGGTCTCGGCGATGTTGGAGAGGGCCACGCTGACTGGCGACAGAGGACTGGCCGACGACGGCGGCCGCGTCGTTCTCGAAGGAGTCGACGGCGCACCCGAGTAGGTCGTCGACCTAGTGCTCGCGCCGGCACGGGACGAACCCGTGCGTCTACGCCTCGGCGTGCGCTGACTTTCCTCGCTGCTTGAAGTAGACGGCAAAGGCGGAAGCGCGCTGCCCGCTCTGCGAGGCGAGTTCCTCTTCTTGCGAAAGTTCTTCTTCTTGCTGGTAGTGGTGGCCGTCGTCGCCGAGGTCGTGGCGGCCGATCGCGCCGACGATGCCTGGCTCGCCGTCCCGCGACTAACGCCACTCGTCCTGTTCGTGAGCGCCGTGTTGGCCACGTTCCTCGCGCTCCCGTGGAACTCGCTCGAAGACTCGTCCGCGGAGCAGTCGCTGTCCGCTCCGGAGTCGCTACTAAGGCATCCCTTCTCCAACGGCGTGCTCATAGCAGTCCTGCCGACGCCGAACGAAGCAGACTGTGGTGACGCAGTGACAAGCTGACGAATAGGTGTAGAGGCCGACTGCTGCGCTCCCGCTACTGTGTGTCTGGGCGTGCTCGCACTCCAAGGTCTCGGCGTGCTAGCCGCGCTTGCGGGCGTCGAGGTGCCCCGTCTGGATGAACCGCCGGACGCCGGTTTAGCGGGACTCTCAATGTGGCGACACAGGGTCACGTTCATCACGACAGCCTTTTGCAGGGGAGGTTTAAGCGCGCCGCACGAAACTCGCCTTCTCTTCTCGAACTCCTTGCGGCCGGGGTCCCTCTGGACTCCAGCTTCGGCGTGGTTCGGGGGCAGGAATTGTCGGCTCGTCATGGGTTCCATGCCCGGGCCGTAGCGCTGTCCCGCGTGGGGGACAGTTTCGACGTTGACCTCCACCCCGGTCGGCGCTTCTCGTACGCTCTTCGCCGCGTCGTGCTTATCGGAGGAGGGTTGTGGGAAGCTCGTGTCCGGTTCCAAACTAGCGGCCATGTTTGAAACGGCTTGCCTGAGCTTTAGAAGCAGCGAGCTCTCGGAAGACTTTTCGGACATCTTATTCTCCGATGGTGATAAGCTTACGGCCGGTGCCTCCTCGCGCGGGGATCCAGCGCCCGATACATCTTCGCGAACACTGGCCTTACTCGCACTGGAACAGTAGCTCAGCAGCACGGCTTCATCCAGCGCGGTAGTATTCTTGTCGTCTGCCGCGGGCGACTCTTCTTGGGGCCAACCCTGGGAAGGGGGCACAGTCGGAACGTCGTCTGCGTTTGTCTTCACTGTGGTATTTGAAGGCCTAGATTGCAGTTCTTTCAGTTCTACTGCAGGAAGTTCGGGCTCTTTCAGTTCTACTAGAGACGCTTCGAGAGGGCTTTCGGTCTGCGCGGGCAACACAAGGCCGCCTCCACCACCTTCCGCGACTGCGAAGTCGCCGGACCTGTCAGTTTCGTAAGACGAAAACTTCATAGACAATTTTTGTTTTGCACTTGGCTCGTGTACGGAGGCGGAATCCGACGACCTGACGTCGGGTGGATCGGTTCGCACAAAAACGCCACCACTCTCCTCGTCGACCGGGCTCTCGATCTGAGCGCCGGCTTTTGGTTCGTCGTTATTTTTGGCAGGCTCTTCTGTCACCATCTCGACGACTTCTTGAGGAGTCTTCTCCGCTACGCCGTCCTTATTATCGGTGTGGACTTCGGGCTTAACCTCGTCATCTCGAGCATCGTTCTGGTCGCTCTTGTTCTTCACTTCGCTTTTGGAGCTAACCTTGAAGCCGATCTTAGGACTGGATTTCTGAAACTTGTCCAGCGACCTTTTGAGCTGCTCCGGAGTCGGGACCGTGAACACGTTGTAGATGAAAGCGTAGTTTTTTCTCGGCACGGCCTTAAATTCTCCGAACAGGTTGTTGCAAGGGTCTGTCTGAGAAGCTGATGACATGAACTCCGTCTCGCTGCGCAGCTTACGCTCTTGAGCCTTGGCCCTGGACACCTTTTCCAGATCGATCAGGCGCTCCTGCTTCAGCTCCGAGTAGATGAGCCTCATGTGATTGCATTCCGACTGCAGCCTCTCCTGCGACAAGAACAACGGTTTGTCTCAGTCTTAGAACTTGGCGTTCGGAGGACGCAGGCGCTATGCACAACGCTTAGAACCCCTGCAGGCTCCTTTAAATTGCACTGTCTTTTTATTTCTTTAAAAACCCTACGCGAGGGTATTACATAAGAGGCGGGATTGCAACAGGTGTTTAAGAAGTCAATATTATAGTTGAGATGCAAGCTGCGCAGATACGTCCTCCGTGAATGTAGATTAACAGGTGATGTCAGCGATGTCGTAGAAGGCTGCTCTAGTCTAAAAATAGACGAGGTAAGAAAAAAGAAGGCGCAAATGTGCCTGTACGCGCTTCGGGACGAGCGACACCTAATGAACGACATGTGCAAAGTGATATCCGTGCCAGTGGTGAAACTTAAGTTGACAAAGAAAATTCTTTGGGGCTTCGTCGTGCGCAGGCATTCACGCACACGGCACCTTTGCCGCGCTTGCAAACTTGCAAGTGAAATCGCCTCTTGCGAATGAACGCCGGCTGGCGAATGAACACCAGCTATACCGCAACGTTCTCTCTGTACTCACGTTCTCGCGCTGCAGGTCGGCCAGTTCCTGGATCAGTTCCTTCTTGCGTTTGTGCCTGGGCGGATGCTCCTTGCCGACGCTGCCGGTGCCCCAGAAGAAAGAGCGCAGCGCGCCCTTCTTGTGGACCAAGGGCTTGGCGGGCTCGACTTGCACCACCGGCGACCGCTCCAGCCGGAGTGGCGGCTCCGCATCGACGGGCGGCGTGACGGGCGTCGGCTCGACGGGCGTCGGCTCGACGGAAAGCTCGACTGTCGAGCCGATCCGCATAGTGTCCATGTTCAGCATCTGGGACGGGAAGTGGAAAAGCATTGCTCCCTTTGTGAAAATGAGTTCGGGCAATCCGGCATAATTATATATATATACGCACTTCTCATGCGCAGCTTTGCCCTTTTATTGCCTTTTTTTAATCTATACAAAACTCAAGCAAGAATATAAGGGCCGGTCAGCCGGAAAATGATAAGAGTAACGCTCAGAGAAGAGGAGAGGTGTGGGGACTAGAGAGTGAACGGGGGTAGCCTATGTTCTAGTTGACATAAAGAGGAGGAAATGTGGTTGGGCAGGTCACGTAATGCGTAAGGCAAATAGCCGATGGCATAGACGCCGACTACGGGGAGGCTCCGGGGCCCGAGCCCCCTCCCCTAAAGTGTCATTAGCAGAGTTCTGTTAACCACATCGTTTAAAGATTCTTTTGAGTTGCCTCTACCTTAAAATTCCATTACGGCTAAAAGCTTACTGCATCATTGTGGGCGTGGACGTGCACCGTTTTTAATTCATATTTTAGCTTTACTTCTGCAAATCTTGACAATAGGGGGACAATTGCATTGAAAGACTAGCGGCGGCTATCTCAGTCATTTTTTTTTCACTTCAACATTTTTTTAATTACCACTTTGAACACCATGCAGAAAAACATATTTGTAAATATATACACAGGACAATGTTTATTATATCCTTTAAAGAGAAGGAGCTAGCCAACTAACAATTATTTCTAATGGTATGGAATAGCCCAGGCCTAGAAAATGAATATGTTGCTGTATGTTCACCTGGCTTCAAATTGCTTTGCATGCTTTGTTCACCGTAAATAAAACCTGCAGACTTAAATGACCCCTTTGGCAGAGTCTTTTATCACCGGCGCGTGAACTGCACGTGAACTATATGTGCCTCAGTATTGCTGCATTTTCCAGTAGGCAATGCTAACAACTCATGAAAAAAAATTCATCGACGATTAGATACTCCCTAGTGTAAAATTTTAGCCCAGCTCTATACGTGTTTTCATTTCGCGATATATTGTCTGCCGCGGACAATCTGTGTAGTGCGGCACGTTGCAAACGGAGCAACGTGGGGCGCGACTGCCTCACTAATCGAGAGATCGCGAGAGGCAGCGCCAGGGTGACGCGTGGGCGCGATTCACAGCAGCCGCCGCAGACAGGCCTCCACTCAAGCAGCGCTTTGGTGAACAGACGACGCGCGCTACTCTTGTGCCATATCGTAGCTATCGCCACCGCAGAGTCCGTCTTGCGCGGCACTACGCTTTGCTTCTCACGCTTTCGCCATATCCTCTTACTCCGCTTTCTGACTCGTGATTCCGCTGCACCCTCCTCCTCCGTTTTCCTGCTCGCGCTGTCTTCGCTATCGCTGTCTTCCATCTCCCGCAGTGCTCCGCGTTCGTTCTCATCCTTCGCTCTGCCCGTTCGCTCAGTTACGAGGTACGACGCCGACGCTCGCCGCAGGACCAGACGCCTACGAGCTGTGCTCTAAAGAGTGTCCGACGATTACGACACTCCCTAATGCGAAATTTGAGCGCCGCTGTATGCGTGTTTTCATTTCGCGATATATTTTGGCAAACAATTTGAGACCGAAATCACCGCACCGACTGGCAGTGGGCCAGTGCAGTCAGCGCCTTTGCAGAGGGAGGGGCAGTTCGGGAACGCTGGCATGATGAGCGGCATCGGAGCCAACTGTGGAAGAAGACGAACACGCGAGCAGTGGCACGAGCGCGTTCGTGCGATTACGCCGAGAGACTCCGACGCTCAAACAAACAACGGGCACCTAAGAGCTGCGCTCTAAAAGCTCTTCTAATAATTTGCAACATTTATTAGGGATGGAAACATAGTCACTTGCATGCAGAGGTCATAAATATGTATAATTCACTCAGTAACCGAAATGAGGCCAAGCCGGATTCACTCGAAATCAGAATCAATAGCAATAATGCGCCGCAGCGCATTATTGCTATTATTGCTATTATTGCTTGGGCTCACAGTAAGGAAAAAAAAGAGGCTGCAGTTTCGCCGGACAGGCGAAGCAGTATTAGTGATAGCAAAGCATATAAGACAATTACACGAAGGAAGATTACAACACCGAAAGACACCAGTCCCTTGGTGGTGCGAGGGTACTCAGGCTGTGAAAGTGAACTCTCACCGACTATGAGGCCTTGGAAAAACTCATGAGGCCGTCACTGCAGTGAACTTGCTTGTAGGTCACACGAAGTTTCTTCAAGTGCAACTATTATTAAAGGTTATATATATATATATATATATATATATATATATATATATATATATATATTGTAATGAGAAATTGAGCAGCCGGCCCAGGAACGGGTGCTGTCTCTGTCTCTGTTCCTTTACAATGGCGCAGTCGACACGGTTCTTCGGCGTGCCGGGTCACTCCTGCCCAGGAATGCCGTACACGCTTCCTCTGGTATGGATGCCGCCCCCCTACCACCGTCGCAAGTACTCACTGCACCGTCCGGGGACGGCGTCCAAGCCTCCTTGGCGGCTCTAGGACAGGGATGTACCGATACCCTCACCCACGCCGTCACCGAGCTGACACAACAGCAACAGGTTATGACGACCGCTTTCGCGTCCATCGGCGGTTGCGTCCTGCCTGGGAACGCCGTCCACGCTTCCCTGCCTCCGGCGTTCGTGGAAATACCGACGTTCCGCGGAATTCAAGACGACGTCATCCTTTGCCTTCGCAACATCAATGCCTTGGGTGATGACCATGCCTGGCCCGACCACACAAGATGGCTCGTTGCAGCGAAACGACTCTGCGGTGCCACCAAAGCATGAGAAAACTACGAAGACACCAAGCAGCGGTCCTGGCCTGAATGGAGTACAGCCCTGATCGCTGCTTTTGGCTTGCTCACGTATGCCTGCGATGAGCCTGGTCAGCCCTGCTCTACGGCCGGAGCTCCTCAGGAGCACCACTTTGACGCGCCAGTCGTGCCCAGTAACGCCTCGCCAGGGAGGCCCGCAGGCTGCCCCGCCGCAGAAGCCGGCTCCCCTATAGTGTCGTCTTCGGCCCCATCGCAGACGGTGGATGGGGCCTACAGGCTCTCCATCACTTGGGCCCATGGAAGCGCCGGCTGATCGTGTGACGTCATCGGCTTTACTCCAGCCGGCGGGAATAGACCGGCAAACCACGGCTCCTACTGTAACCCACCGCCTGCCGGCCTCCGAGCTCACGCTTTTCGGAGGATCCGTTCAACCCAAAACGGTTGGCGGAAGCGAAGTTCGGGTTCACGAGCGACGGTTGTCTATGCCTCTGAACATCGTGGGCCCGTCGAGCTGCGATGATGGGCAGCTACCGGTCCGCAACCGTGATCTCTCTACGGATTGCACAAGCGAAATACTTCTGGACCCGCTGGAGTCATACGTCGGGATTTGGTAGCAATCGTTGGCCGAACGTGCGACCATTCGCCCCGCACTGAGTGAGGTCTCGCTAAAGAAAGCCAAGGTGGCTGTCATCGCTGAGACCGTAATTATATAAGACGTTATCGTACCACCCAAAGCTCCCTATCAGGCGGACAAGATGCCACAGACTTAAGCACAGAAACAGCTGTTCCCTGGTTCAAGCGCGGAAAATATCGCGGCTACTGACCAGGCATCGCTTTGACTGCGCTTTCGGACATAGACGACTCGGCAGCAGTCGGCATATTGTCGAACGTGGCAGATTCGAGTACATTGGAGAGGCTTGCTCATCGCCGGCAACGTTTCGAAGAGGCCCGCGACGGTTGAGCAGAAGATTTCGCTCTTTGCACGACGTGGCAGTGCGGCCAGCCGCTGTTCAGTGTGCCGTGCTTTGCCAAGTGCGACCCGAGCGCAACTCAGTGCCTTCGCCCAGAGAAGTTGGTTGCGCACAGGACGGCCCTAACGATGACGACTCCCATTCCCAGTCATGTAGATTATGGATTTCCATCACCAGCACGCCCTCACAACCACCTGGGCTGTCTTCGGCAGCGTGGCCGAGTGTAATGAACAGAAATAGAACAGCCGGCCCAGGAACGGGTGCTGTCTCTGTCTCTGTTCCTTTATAATATAAATCTATATGGGTGTGGTTCGAAAAGCTGATCGCCCCCCCCCCCCCCCGGAAAAATTAAAACTTTACGCGTATGGCTGATGGGCTATTGGAGGTCACAGAGTGGGCGCCAAGAGAAGAAGGGAAGCGCAGTCGAGTACGGCAGAGAACTGTAGGTGGTGTGACGAAACTAGGATATTCTCAAGCATAGTATGGCGTCAATTAGCGCAATACAGGAGTAATTAAAGTTCGCAAGAAAAGGCCTTCTTCCTGCAGTGGAGATAATATAGGATGATAATAAGGAGAAACAGGACAGATAAAAAAAAGTTGCAGTGGCTTAGCTCGGCTATGCCAGGATATACGTAGCGTTAGCAAAGGTTCAGCTGATTATTCTTAGCTTTCCTGGTTGTCTCCTACGCTCAACCGCTAATTGCCAGGCAACTACTTCGGGATCCGATGAGTCAAGCTTCTCCGTTCTTCTGCGCTGTTGAGCAGCATTTGCGCTCTCCTTCTCCATGGCTATACCACACTGGCAAACGCCAGTCAGAAGCGCAGCGGCTCCAGCGCAGTGTCAGACGGCGACTGCACAGCGAGCGCGCGCCGGCGCCAGTGCGTCTACCACGGCTACGACGTCACTCCTCTGGAATGCGCAGACCGGCGGCGGTGAGTCGCGCGCGGCGGCGGCGGAGTGCGCGAGAGGTGCCGGCTCCGGTGGCTCCGGTGCGCAAGCCGTGTGACATCACTGATCCTTGCGCATGCGCAGCACGGCTCTTGATGTGCCGCGCGAAACGGGCTTGGCTAGGCCAGTGTAGCTAACGCTACAAAAATCAGATAAGTAAAAGAAACAGTAGGACGGCATAAGGCCAAAGGCTTTGTTTTCGACAATCCACAGACTTCGCAGATGAACGTCTACAGACTTCCGGTATGTTGCACAAAAAAAAAAGATAATAAACTGTTGTGAGGGTCACCGCTTCACGTGCGATGCGACCGAACGACCACTCGTGATTGGTGGTGGCACAGCAGTCGCTTCGTTCCGCGATAATTAAACGCTGGATTGGAGGCTGCTGGCGGCCGTTAGCTAATGAGCCCAACTTCTGCACTCTACAGCATCGTATGCGTACTATCAAGCACGCCATCGAGAGTCATACCATGCCTGGCGGCCTCTACTGCAGTGTGACATTACTGTGAAGGTGTGTGATACTTGCAGCGCAGCGAATAAAAAGCACATACATACATACATACATACATACATACATACATACATACATACATACATACATACATACATACATACATACATACATACATACATACATACATACATACATACATACATACATACATACATACATACATACACAGTCGCAATATGTACGGGTGCGTGTATGTACGCGCGCACGCACACACACACACAGAAGCACGCAGGCAAGTACACACACACACACACGCGCGCACGCACGCACCTGTAAAACCCCACAACTTACACATCAGTCGCTCACCATCGCTCCTCGGCTGAGTCACTACACGCGACTGCAGGTACTATCTCGCACCATGGCGCCGCCGACTCTTTTCCGTTGTTATTGTCACCAACAAACTGTCAAACAAATTGATCACACGCTCAACAAGTATAGGCTCGATAGGTCGCCCGTCCCTTCGGCTCGTCGGTGTGTGCCGTCGCATCCCCTCGGTCGCTGCTCGACGCCTGAAAGTCAACGCCGGAAAGGCGCAAACACAATGGGCGAGACGATCCCCGGCTTCGGAAGGCCGCGCCGAGGCGCGAGATCATCTTTTTTTTTCCCACGCTTGGCTTGCTGCGGCAGTGCAGCCGCTGTCGCACCTTTCGCGAACCGCATCGATTCATTAGGCAGAGACCTGCCGCGGTGACACAGTGGCCATGGAGATATGCTGGCGAGCTCGAGGTCGCACGTTCGACTCCGAGCGATGGCGGCGAAATGCAATAATAATAATAATAATAAAATTTAAAAAAAACGCTCGTGTACTACGATTTAGGTAGGACGTTAATGAACCCCAGGGGGTAGAAATCCATCAAGGAGCCTTCCACAACAGCGTCAATCATTGCACCAGACTTGCTTTGGGGCATTAAACCTATTCAATCAACCAATGTGGGCTTAGTGGCACGGACAGCGTGCACATGCTCATGAGATTCTCTCTCGTCTCACAGGTCAGTGAGAAGCGTTCTGTACCATCCATTAGAGATAATGACATTACGCGGATGGCGCTACCAAGTCCACAATTCTTGTGACGGTTGCATGTTATAATATGGTATGGCTTTTGCTGTTGACATCCGGCGATGTAGAGCTAAACCCAGGTCCGTCCTCAGACTCTGAAAGCGATACGGCCGGATTCTACAAAGAATTTGCTAAAGAAAATACTAAAAGAACAAGGCAAAACGAACAAGGCCTTGAAAGAACTGGCTTCCAGTTTAAAGAAAGTCGAACAGACAGTGTCTGGTATGCAAGCAAGATTGACTGCAATTGAAGAAGACTTAGTCCGTGTGCAACAATGTGAGGAAAATGTACTCAATTGTAAAAAAAATCCTATGTAAGCGTGAGTAAAGATCTTTGTGAGCTCACTAATAAGGTTGACGACTTGGAGAATAGAAACCGCAGAAATAATTTAGTAATCTATGGTGTAACTAAAGTACCTTATGAGGATCTGCCAAGTCTCTGGAAACGAAAGTCAAACTAAATATTTTCAAAGACACGCTAGGCGTCGAAATCAACTCGTTAGAGCGAGTTCACAGGGTCAGCACTCGTCACGGTCAGCGCCCACGCCCTATCAGGCTGCGGTTGTACAATTTCACGGAAAATTTTTTTTCTCAGTGTAGCAAGCTAAAGGGCACACAAATATCCATATCAGAGGATTTTTCTGAAAAAAATAAGGAACATTAGATCCAAGCCATAGCATTCAGCCGCAGATGAGAAGGCTGAGGGCGCAAGAATCTCACTTTCCTTTGACAAATTGAAAGTCAATGGCACGACTTATGTTTGCGGCTCTGTGGAACAATCTAGAAAAGAGTTAACCGCGACCTCTGCATCTGCACGTGAATCAAAATCCAGAGCGGCTGTATCAGGGAAATCAGGTGTGCGGAAAAAGAGGTGACAAAATAAAACTAAATCTCTACGAGTCATGTCGTTTAGCACGCGGAGTACAGTTAACAAACTCGGGTTACTTGAAAACATAATGCCTTTCATATAATCCACACACCCTAGTTATAACAGAAACTTGACTTCACGCGCAGATACAGGACAGTGAAGTCGTTCCTGCTTCCTATAAGTTAATCCGCCGAGAAAGAACAACCCGAGGAGGCGGAGTAGCCATTGCTACAAAAAGCAACTTACAGTACACAGTCTTAGAGAGAGAGAATGAACTTTAATGAAAAGAATGGCTCAATGGCCTAAGCAGGCAGGGGTAAGGGTCAATGGCGAGATTCACAAGGAAAAAAAAAAACACTACACATTCATGACCTGCCGGTCAAGCCGGCCTCACGCATAAACTCCCATAAGGAGTTGATAGAGGTCTTAGAAAATATCCCCGATCATGAAAGCTTATGGTGCAGAATCACATAAGCAAGTCAAATAATACTGCTTGGGAGCGTATATCGCGCCTCCCAATACTCCGTCCGCCTACTTAGAAGTAATGCATGATTATATCACGCAGGTATAGCAAACTCAAGGTCGAAAATTACTCTGACGGGTGACTAACTTACCCGGAATTAATTGGGCTAACTTGAGTCATGACGACAGGAAAGTCGGGAATGCATAACTTCTACTTTATACCACATTCAGTTTTACTTTACGCCAATTCAGTATGCGCTGACACTCGAGTTGACCTCACGAACATGAGGTCAAGAAGAGAAGAGGAAGCTCTTCTCTTCTTGACCTTATTTTCGTGAGCAATGCACTGCAACGTGTGCACTATCACACCAGATAAAGGTACCTCAGATCACAAGTTGCTTTCAATGACCTGTCCTATGGAAACAACACGCCCGCCTCTCAAACAGTCGTTTTTCTATGTCAAGGACTATACGCACGCGCAGACGATAATGCGGTGCTAGGCGCTTTGGAATCCAACCTCGCTCAATTTAACGCTACACATGACGTACACCGAAATGTGGTCCCAATTTCAGAATCTTGTATATTTCTGTGGAATGAATTTTAATCCGTCTCGTGATATAATTCAACTGAAGCGAAAAATTAAGCGCAGGCGCAAAGCAGGCGTGACGCAAGATCTAGACGGCCTTATCGACAGCATGCACGAAAAAAGTTCGAGAAGCCAAATCCCGATTTAATGACACTACCCTTCCATCGTTTCTGCACAACAATCCACGTATGTTTTGGCGATACCTATCTAACAAAAAAACCTTGCATAACGCAAATTATTTCATCAAACCAAAGATTCACGGATCCTGAATCCATCGCCACAGCATTTAACACTTCATGGCAAGCTCACGAAGGGACAAGAAGTCACCTGGCGCCGACTCAAAACGCACTCCTTTTCCCAAACCACAAATATACGCACACATTTACCGTGACTGGACAGACCGACACTGCTCATTATGTGGGTCCACAGCCTCTTTAAATCATATTCCTTGAGACTGCAGGGAAGACCCCCCCCCCCCCCCCCTACCACCATATCTCCTGGCCGCTCCCTCGCCTGAAGCGTGGGAAGCGATATTCATGAACCCGAACTTCAGGCCATCAAAAGAGCCAAGGAGGTGACTGTAAGGCATCACCTGGTAGCCACCCTTCGCTAAGCCAAATTAACAAAATAAAGTTGTTTCCTCCTCCAGTCTGTCTTTGCAAGAGAAGTTAGAAAGATGAATTCGATGTCTCCTAACACGTTCGAACAAGCAATGCCTAGCTTAAACATAAGAGGGAGTTTTACGTCTGTACGAAACCTCGATGTGAAGAAATCCTCCGGCTCCGATGACATTTCAAACGCCTTTTTGAACAGATATGCTAACTCAGTGTCATACTATCTGCACAAAATTTATGAAACCATCCTTAGAAACACTAGAAATTCCACAAGACTGGCGACATGCAAAAATTATTCCCATACACAAGTCTGGCTCTAAACTCGAACTTAACAATTATCGACCCGTCTCATTGACAAGTACGTGTTGTAAATTATTCGAACATATCATCTTTAAAGCTACGATAACTCATGTCGAAACTAACAATGTCCTTTTCAGTCATCAAAATGGCTTCCGATCAGGTCTCTGAACCACAACACAACTTGCGGAGATAACCCATGATTTCTTTGATGCAATTAACAAAGGAACTCAGATTGACGCAGTCTTCCTTGTCGAAAGTTTTTGACTTATTTCCGGATCATGACTTAATTACAAAACTTCCGGCCTTCGGAATAGACAGCAAAATTATATCATGGACCTCCCGCTTCTTGCAACACCGAATACAGTGCGTCGTCATAAACAACAGTGTTTGAGAATGTTTAGACGTCTACTCATGAGTACAGCGAGGCGCGGTTCTAGCACCCATCTTATTCCTTCTTTGCATCAATGATATACAATTCTGCATTCAATCACCCATACCGATGCGTCTTTTTGCAGACGACTGTGTAGTATACACAACTGTAAACAATGCGGATGATCAAATTAGACTTCAAAATTCTCTAACAAACATACAAGTGTGGAGCTTGAAATCGGGCACGAAGCTGAGCTCCAATAAAACAAAATGTTCAAAGTCACCAACAAAAAAGAACCCTATAACTTCGCGTAAAAATTGTAAGGAACTGAAATTGCTATGCACGATGAGGTCAAATATTTAGAAGTCACACTGACAAGTAATCTAAACTGGGAACCACACATTACTTCAATTTGTGAGCGAGCCCTTAGAAAATTGTTCTTCCTTAAAAGACGACTGCGTGACGCACCGCCATCAGTCGAACTAAACGCCTACAAAACACTAGTAAGACCAGTATTAGAATATGCAGACATAATATTGGACCTATTTCAAAAATACTTAACTGACCAAATCGATAATATCCAGAAATTAGCAGCACGCTTCATCTACTCGGACTACTCACGATACAGTAGCACAACTAGTCCAGTAAAAAGAGTCAAAGTTCAACCACTTAGAAACCGCAGAATAACTTCTAAACTTAAATTTATATACTTTGTCTACCATAGGCTTTATAAATTTCCTAGTTCCCGCTACTTACAGGACCCTTTTAAGCACTCGAACAGAACTAACCACTGCAGAACCATCCGCCAACCATTTAGTAGAGTAAATTCCCATAAATATTCGTTATTCCCACAAGCCATACTTAATTGGAACAAATTACCGGGCATTGCGGTGAATTGCACGACACTTGACTCATTTGTGAAAAACATAAAGACAATGACATTTTCTGAAATGTAGTAGTTCCTATTCCTGACCAGTTAACATTTTTTTTCTCTTTCATTTTTTATCTATCTCGTTTCTTTGTAGTATAAATACTACTTCTACAGTGTTGGTGTTTCTACAATGATTGTGTTTGTCTTCATTAGTTTTTATGCTTACTACCGTTTCTATACTTACTCCTGCTTGGGCCCGGAAAAGGCCTGGAGTATCCGTAAATAAAAAAATCAATCAATTCATTTGAAAGTCTAGCAAAGTACGATGTTAGGCTAGTTGGCGCATAGCTTTCAATACTTCTGGCCGCATAAGGTAAGTGAAAGCAGAAAAAAAGTGGGACGGGAACAGCACCAGCCCGCGACTAATTTTATTTCGTGAACGTAATTTGACATCTATAACGGAAGCACATTATATATAAAAAGAGGGAGAGGGGTGTCTTATGCGTCAGTGTTTCTTCCGTTTCACTTTGCAAGAGTCAGTTTCAGTTTCTTAATTAGCTGATATGCCTGCACAACGGAGTGTAATTGGAGACCGCGTATATCCTGTATTTTGTTTTGCCCTTCTTGTATCTGCGCATCCAAGCAGTCATTGCATGCGCGGGTTTTAGACGATATAACTCGCATGTTGGCGCTCTATCTATCGGTCTGTATCTTCTTCCATGCTGTAAAATAATTTACCCCCTTAGAAATGAATAAGGGAGTAAGTAAACCGATCTATAAGTTACACTTTAACACCTAAATGATGTAAGTGTGTACGCCCTCTGTGTACGCGTATAACCTTTTGCACCACAAACATTGAAACCAAAACGTCGTCGCTGATTCTTCCCAACCCGAGTTCACCCTCGTCTCACGACGTGGCAGTGCAGACAACCGTATACACTCGTGTAAGTGCTGCACTATTTCTTCGCCCGCAATCTTGACAAGGTGGGGCCTTTACACGTAAACCGTAGCTACACGCTCATAGCTACACGAGACCGTATAGCTCGCAGACACGAGCGTTGTCGCGACACAAGAAAAGCGCTGGTGTTGCGTCGTCCTTCTTTAAAAGTCCAGCGTGTTTTGTTTGCGCAGTAGGTAAAGATGTCCCTACATGAGCACAGGCCATTCCCATACAGTTTTTGTGTGATTCCTTGATACCGAAACGGCGAACGCTGTTATTTTCGTAATGCATTTATTACTTGGCTGAATCGATATTATGGATGAATATTATGAGCGTTACCTTTGAAGCGGGGTGGCGGCAGATGTTACCGCAAGCTCTTCATTTTTACCTTTCTCCTGTTCCTATCTTCGGCCATAACGATCCGCTGTTCGTAATAGCCAGCGATTGATCCTGAAGCAAATACATTGTCCTAAAATATATTCGTCATGTTCGCCACTTTTGCCCGTCACCAACACGCCAGTCGTCTTTTACTATTTCCTTTACAACCCTGCCTAAATCCGATTGCCTTGGGTAGGCTTTCTTTTAATTCATTTCTTTTATTTCATTTTTATTTTATTTATTATTTTATTAATTTATTTTAATTCATTAAGTCATCATTTAATTACCTCTGCATGAATACTGCGACGTGCTAACAAAACATCCCAATGCTTTCCTCTCTATCTCCACACGCTACTCAAGTATATATTGTCGTCAAAGGCAGTTTTCTCCTATAGCAACTTGTTCTCAAACATCCTGATCTGACTTCGAACAGTAGTGCGCCGCCCTATGAATTATCGTAAACATGGAACAGGATTAAGAATAATGTGCAGCTTTATAACAAGAACATGAAGATAACATAGGTAATAAATGAAACCGTAACTCGCCCGATTTCAGAAGCAGCAATTAAAGTGGGAGGTACGGAACCAATGCAACCCGTATAGGTAAGCTGCCCCAAGTAACAAATGACCTAATAAGGAAACATACAAAGAATGAAAGTGTCTAACTCCTGAGATCGGGTAGTATTCAATGAACTGTCAAAGCTGATAAAGAAGAACAAAGTAAGTGATATTCGAAATTGTAACGTCCGAAAGATTGAGAAAGTTATAAAAAATGACCGCAGCATAATATCAGCGAGAAGAAAACTTGGCACAGGACAGGGCAAGATGTAAGCAATGATAGACAAGCAGGGTATCGGGGTATTCTAGAATGGATCCTATCCATGTCCGTAAATCAGGTAATTCAGAAATCTGCGGAATACAACCAACATCTCCATATTGTTTTCATACATAATGAAAAGGCATTTGATTATGTATAGATATCAGCAGTCACGGAGGCATTGCGTAATCCAGAAGTACAGGAAGCATATGGGAATATCTTGGCAAATGTCTACAAATACTCCACAGACAGCTTAATTATCCACAAGGTTAATTATCCACAAGTCCTTGTACTTAGCATGTAGTATCATGCCTCCGAGATTGAGTGGCCAACGCTGCCAGATCTCGGAAGCTATGGCAGTTTATGAGATTACTGTACGTAATACGGCTGGGTTGAAGTACCGCACACTTATTGCTTGAAGTTGCAGTTCGTATATTATTAGGCTTATGCGTATTATGAAGTGAAAAGGGTCCACACTAAGGAGCGACGCTCGCGTCCCTTAATGCATGGTGGCAAGCATAATTGCTGTTGCACGCGCGCGAAATTCCGAGCACGCATGCGAGCTAAAATCCTTTGTTCCGCAGCTCGCTCAGGTCTTCGACATACGACACCGTTCGGAAATCAAAAGCGCATGCGTGGCTGTGGCAATGCGCTGAACTGCGTATCACTTGACGCGTAACTCAATTGGCTTCCCTAAAACACACCCGTGACTTGTTAATGACCAAAGCTGTTGGACAGGAAACCACGAACGCACGTAGCTGTTATTGTAGAAATAACTTACGCTTCTGTAAACATGAATTGCAGAAACATTGGTTTGATAAACAAAATAATACTTTCTCACGGCTACGACCGCGCTTGTCGTCTGCCTCCCTCCAATGCCGGAGTATAATCGCCATCGCGATCACCTATCACTGTTTACAGCATGCTTCCAGTGAATGACTACATCCTCCCTGAAAGATGATGGTGTATGCAGATCGAAAAATTTGAATAAAAAATGTTCCACAGCGTTTTCCGCGTTATCCCCGCATCCCTCGACACTCTGACTGGTAGGCTTTCAATTTCACAAAAAATTGGTATCATGAAAGTTGGTTGTCAGTCTCTTAATGATACAGGAAGAGAGCGGAATAGATCAGAGAGCAAGCGGCGCTAGCCTTGACATAATGAAAAAATAAAATGAAGCTGGGCCGCTCATGTAATGCGTAGAGTCGATAACCGGTGATTTATTGCAGTTACAGAATGGGTGCGAAGGGAATGGAGTCAGGTACTGCAGAAAATTAGGTGGGGTGATGAAATTAGGGAATTTTCAGGCGCAGCTTGGAGGCAGCTAGCTCAAGACAGGGGTAATTGGAGATCTCTGGGAGTGACCTTCCTCCTGCAGTGGACATAGAAATATGATGATGATGATGATGATGATGATGATGATGATGATGATGCTGTCGAACGAGATTAAGAGCGATAGCCGCGCGCGCAGATGTTTTGAAAGATGCCGCGCAGAAGCCTTCTGCCACGCAACGTCCAATTATACTGGGCACAGAGAAGATGAAATCAGTGAAAGACAGATTAGCGGCAAAGGAAGAGGCTGGGACAAGAGGAGCTCTTTCATTTCCGGATCATCGTCGGCTATTCGACGTTGTCGTTAATTTTCCAGTACCCGAAAGTTAATCCGAGCTGGCCGCTAATTGCGCGTCGGAGGCTTACAGGCGTCCAGTGGCTTACGCCGAAATTACGAGGTCCACCGTGAAAAACGTTACAGCTCAAGCGAGATTCGTACCACGTGACCGTGCTGCGAGGTCACGGTGAACGTGACGCCATCTTGGTTTGTTCGGCTCTGTACTCGTTTATCTAGGCCAATTAGTTACACGGCACCCTGATCATAAGAAGAAAATTTACGGAAGAATAAAAATGTGTTAAAGCGCATGCGGCAGGCGTTACCAAGCCACGAGACGACCCGGAAAAGTGCCCAATCATTGCATTACACCGGCACTGACATTAGGAACAGGAACTTGGAAGAAAACAACGAAGCTTGAGAAGAAGTTAAGGACCGCGAAATGAGATATGGAACGAAAAATGACAGGCGTAATGTTAAGACACAGGAAAGCTATTCCGCAGCGCTCCACTACGGTGTCATGTCAAAACGCAGGTCCACGTTCGCCAATAGGTTAGCCCTCTTTTTACTGTGGCCCGCTCAGATGCACGTAACCTCAGTCCTCTCTCGGTCACGCAGTCAATAGTGAGCTCAATAAATATCGCAAGTGCTTGCCTCATTACACGCGGAGTGTGTCGCCCACTGATTTTCGTTTTTCGTTTTTTTTTTTCTTGCTCCACGTGACCACAGATATGCTTAGTGAACAGAGAGAGAAACTTGATTGGCTTAAGGTACCTTGTTCAGTTGTTCTTGGGCTAGTAGGCTGATAGTGGGTGTAGCCATTGTAGCGCGAATAAAAGACAAGACACGAAGAAGACCGGACGCCGGGGGTATAGTAAATACCGCGGGAGCTACGTTCTTTGCGTCTTGTCTTGTCTCATTCGCGCCACAGTGGCTTAACCTTGTTTATTGGCACTTTTTTGGTCGTCCGGTAGTAGCCGTTAGTCCAGGCTGAACCAAATGCTTCAAGGGTTTCGAGGTTTGGATTATTAGAACATGTTCGTATACAGTCACGACAATCCAATCGTGACAAATGTGTCAACGGAAGACGTAGTCTTAAAATGGCCGACAGCGGGCGCCTCAGAAACGTCTTGTGCTCGTTCACTGTATCTCGTCCCTTGCGCTGTTTCAGGTTTTCAAACTCGAGTGACAGTCTGACCGAGTCCTACGTGACAACGAGAAGCCGTATAAAGTTCGTGCGTCTGATTTTAGCATGGCCCCTATGTGTAGCTATAAAGCGCGTTCGATGAAGGCGACTGTGGCTTGAGCATTCTCGATTAAAGGGGCAGGGCCCGTTCGATGAAACGGCGTTCGACGAAACGTCTTCTATGAGACGGACATTTTCCTCGATCAAATGGCCTTCGATGAAACGACGTTGGATTAAATGTCGCGGACACGAAGTCTAGTTATATAGCTTCGAAAGTTGAGTAAATAATGAACGTTCTACTCAGTTGAAATGTATGTATACAACGAAACTGAGCATTTCATCTGAGTCTTTAGCATGATTACTAGTAATGGGATTTTACAATTGATATACAAGTACCAACTCAATCATACATTTTGAAGTAAAATTTGTACGTGGCATTAAGAAAAATTACAACAATGATTTTCATTACACGCATTCAAACATTCAAACGCACAGGCTAGGTATAGCGTATATAACAATGCAATATTAGTAAAATATCCAGTGAATTACTCAGGCAAATAGAAATAATTGTGTTGAAATAGAGTTTCTCCGGCACAAAATGTAAACGCGCGGCATGCATTACGTCACTGCCTGAAATGTTCTACATTTTATCCGGTTTTCATGGCGCATGAAAAGTTCTTAGTTCTCGTTCTCGCAAGCCAGATTACATTTCATTAATTGCTCCTATTTTATCTATTGTGCACTTCCCCATTAGGGTTATATATTGGTGTTATGTTGATACTATCTTTAGCTTGGCTACGAGTGTTTCTTTGAGGAGGTAGAAAGAATTTGGAAGGAAGATACGCCGCGCGTGAGCTTTCAGATCAACGCTCAATGTCAGAGTGTTGCTATATATAGTACGGTTATTTGTGACCCAGACCTCACACATGTCTTTGTTGCTACTTATACATGTCGGAGGGAAAATGGGACGCGATCACGCTGCCACGCACGCAGGAAGTCACGACATATTGCTCGCTTGGCATATACGCAAACCCGAAAACAGCTGAGGGTACACGATGTGGTCGCAGCGAGTTGTAACACAGCGTGAATCCCTGCGACGGATGAACTGACGCTCTATAGAAATCACGTGTAACATGACCGCTGTTCCGACGCGGGGGTTTCGCGCGTTGCTCGGCACTGTTCGCACACTAATCGGGAAAACGAACGGTCAGGCTGCACGCAGTGTCGCTGCGAAGGTGCGAGGAACTGACCTTGGGCGGACTGCTACACGGTCATCGACGCAACGTCGACGTGTCCGACATCTGTCGTAGGCGACAGACGCCGCGGCCGTCTTACGTCACCGCCGTCCGAGGCATCACCATTGCCCCTCGTCGGGTCGGATTCGCGTTGGGCACCACAGGACTTCTTCTACTTCCTTGAACTTGTGGAACGTACCCATGAGGCGGGATTGGCCATGGTTCGCAACTGGAAATATAATACGAAGTTCTTGCTTCTTGTGAACTTATTGGTCAGTACTACCTATACAAGTGATCATAAGTTATTTTTTCGTTTGCTTTGTTTTATTGAAAAGTGGTCATGCCGGACTTCTGCGCTTCTTCCTCTACTGCCCAGACAACGCAAAGGCATCCTCAGTAATGTCTCTAGGCATGTCGGCATCAGGACGTTCGCACATCCCAAGGACATGTCCTGCACTATTCATAAAAGGCTCCTGATCCAGATCCATTTGTCCGTCCCAAGTAGATACTGATAACGTACCAGGTACATAATTGGAGGACCATTTTAGAATGATGTCAGGACGTGTGCTAAGGCACTACTGTTTGACACCGCAATTAGAGGGCGATTAATCATTCACAAATTGGGTTAATATACGTATGACGCCACTTCGATATGAGAACCCATATTGCTGGGGTCCGTTTTGATATTTGTGCGCTTCCATACGTTCAGAAATTTTGCGTCTTTGTTTCTTTCGCCATTAAAAAGCAGTTCGGTATCAAGCGAATTACCTCAGGTGTCGTTTTCACCTATGCACATACAGCAGCATAGCCTTCGAGATCTGCCTTTGCTACTTCAACAGAACCATCGGTGGAAGGTGCGCTATGGACACCACCACCAATAATAACGTAATAATAATAATAATAATAATAATAATAATAATAATAATAATAATAATAATAATAATAATAATAATAATAATAATAATAATAATAATAATAATAATAAACGTTTAAAACAAAATAGTCTACAAATACACGGGTTTCCTTTTTTTTGCAGTGCCTCATTTGTATTTCGTTTTTGGTTATACTGAATTTCGTTCGGGCAAGCCTGGGAATATCCTGCTGAGGAATGCTGCACGGATATATGTCAAGTTAGGTAGGCGATAAGTCCAGCAGTAGATATTGTGTTCAAAATTCATCACGAGCACGGTGTTGTGGACGTGCTCAGTGCGTTCCATAAAAAGCTAGGAGGTTCGGATTTTTCTGGGACATCCACGAGATGTTTTGGGTTGTCTGGGTCCCTTCGGTGAAAACGAAACTTTGTGCTACAGTCGTAAGCAATGCGCGTGTCAATTTGAAACACCTCTTAAATTGTGCTGCATCATAAACATGATGATGGCTGTGTTTATTATTGCTGATATTGCTTAACAGGCAATAATAATATAATATACTCGTAAAGCTTTCTACAACAATTACTTCAGGGAACTCATGGTGCTGCTACCGCGTTCAGCTACCATGGGAATGAGTTTTCTAGTCTTTGCGCTCTTGTCTTCAAACTTTCTCGTTAAGTTATTAATTACGATTTATCCTTCTAAATTTCCAACCTCGCATAGCTTCCTAAACACGGAAAAGTAATTTTCGACTCTTCAAACACGCGTAATCATTGCGAATTTGAGCATTTCTAACCCAGAGCGTCGGTGAATTTTTAAAAAAATTTCAAACATAAAACCGTTTGAAGCCAGAAAGACGGTGTTTAGGCGAATTCGTGTACTCGAGTTTCATCATTCCAGTATAGGCTGAACCGCCATGCACAATTACATGCAGCTTCCGCAGACTAGTAATTTTTTGTAGGAAACTCTTTTGCGAAACGGAACACAGAATTTGTTGTTTTTGAAGCAAATTAAGCTATTTTTTTCTCCTTTCTATTCATATATCGTACATAATTAAAATGTTTCATCAGTCACGATCACCTTGTCTTCCATCACTATAGGGGCGCTGTCTTGCCAGGTAGGCAACTTGGGCCACTGTCGTTATCTATTACTGGGTATGTGCCCTTGGGCATGTGTCCACTTTTCGCCAATGCCCCAAAATGGTTACGTGTTGTTGATGATGATGATGCTTGTTGGACCACAACCTAGCATGTGTAAATTCTGCATCTATTACGCTTGTGCAGAGCCGAGCTTACTCTGTAACAGATCTTGCAATCTGTGGCCCTAGTCTCTTTGTATCTTCTTGGCCAAGTGTAGTATGCTACTAACAGCGATCACCTTCCAGTATTTTTTGAAGTAGCGCGCCCTGTAACCTCTATGGGTGCTCAAGTGCGAATATTTGTTTATTACATTATTTAAAAAACTTATTAAATGCTTCTTTTTTTTTTCGTCCCTGTTTAACGCGTGCACTGAGCAAGAAACTACGATTATCTGTTCTTTAGAAAGTTCTCGCAAAAAAAAAAAAAAATGGGAATCGGACGTTCGATTAAATAAAAGAAATTGCTAGAGCCCTTAGAAGGAAGAATTCACTCGCGATTACAGAAAAAAAAAGCCGCTTGGAAATAAGCTATTACATAACTAGTGTTCCAAAAATGTGACCTCGTCTATGATTTTACAAAATTATTTCACGAAGCTCCTGATGACCTTATACCTGTGATAAACCACTCAGAGAAGTTTTCGTGGTTTCCACATGCGCGGAAAGTCGCTAAAATATTTCCAGTCTTCAAAAATCACGGGGAAGGATACAGAATAGATAACACTAAACCAATTGCGCGAACCTGAAATTTGGATGGATTAATTGAAATAATTGTGTATGTCAGTCTGATCATATTTGTACCAGACAAAGACTTTCTCGGCGCCTGTCAGATCGGATTCTGACCATCATGCTCCATCCGGCATGCTCACGTGGATCTAGAAAGTAGAACAAAACTAGCACGGCGCAAGAGTAGATTGCTGGTCTCGTAGCACTCAATTAACATTTCCAAAGCCTTCGACAGTGTAGAGCACGTAATTTGATTGGATAGATTACGAAATGTGGAGTTTCTAAATTATCTTGTAATCTGGTTTCGTGAATGTTAAATAGGAGGAATGTTCGATTTGCTCGCGTTGAAATTCGCACGCAGAGAGCCCCGCCTATTTTTATTTTTTTATTTTAGGACAACTCCTTCTGTACAGTAATGATCGAATCTGTGTATCCTGATATGTTTCCTGAATAAATTTTCACTGAATTACTTTCAAATATTGCTATATTGTGGTCTCCTGCGCGCGAATGTTGTCATCCCGTAGCCACATCTTTCCAAATGATTGTTTTCGGGCCTTAGCGTTTGCCCTATGTTCTACATTAATAATTATTTTTCTGAGAATATGCTGTCGCAGAAGCAGAAACAAACTAAACGGACTCGAATTCCTCCAGCCCTTGGGAGACCAAGTGTGTCTAAAGAACAGAAACTATAGAGACTGTAAATTTTGTCTCGTTTTGATGATGCGAACACTCAGCACAACCTCTTCTAGAGGCAAATTGATTTCATCGACTCGAAACAGCTTCTACTGCTAGCAAAGCCCTCTTCCAGTACCCAGATCACCAAGCTGCGCGACTGGCTCGAGCTCTTATCGACGTGCTCCATTACTAGGGAGCCTACATGCAACGCAGCATTGCATGTAGGCTCCCTATCCATTACTGCGCCGTCACCCACGTTTCCCAGTGCCAAGTGACACGGGCTGACGGTCGCGTTACATGTGGGGGTGCCTTCCGCGAACGATGCCACGAGCGAAGCATTCATCATCGAAAAGAAACCCACACCACAAGTCAAGCCGGAAGCAGACGACACGGACATTTTTTTTTTCTCGTCGCTCTTCGTCCGCGGTATCGTCGCCATGGCAACCGTAGAGCGACCGCGGCGCCCTCTCCATTGCCCGGCTTCCTCCGTTCAACGCCGAAAGCGTCGCTTGGTGGCGTTGCCCGTGCCGACTCGTCTGCTGTTTTCCAAATGGCTCTGCTTTGACATCACAACGCCTTTGACATCATCACGCTCATCGGAAAGAAATGTTGCTTTTTCAGAGTTCCTGACAGCGCGTGCCAACCTCGAATTCCGAGCGCGTTTCAGGGCGGCTGCCAGTGGAGAAGGTAGAGCCGAACATGTCGCTAAAGGTACGTACGGCGAGCGCAGAAGGTGACTCTTGCGAGTTTCAGCTCAAACTCATGATCTGATTCGCGTAACAAAATTACTCTGAATGAACCTTCTACTATAGTTTAGTCGTGATTCTATGGTGCAGTGATGCGTCAATTGGTTCGCCACAGTTTCCGCAGTATATGAGGTAACAAGAGGCTATGCTTAGAAACGTAAAAGTTGTTTATATAAAGACCCATTATTTATTTCATTTTGGCCGTTTGTCCGTCCTACAAGTGTTATCTGCGAAGCTCGTTCAAGATATGTGATAGTCATGAAGCACAAACTTTTAAGTAATGCCCAAAGCTGTCAGAGAACGTTGAGACACTCGGACGCGCGTTGCTGTATTGGTGACATTGACATTATAGTCAAGACGTACACTATTTAAGCGCATTCGTTCTGGCATTTGGCCTCGATACCACTTCTGAATACGTATTTTCGTGCGTTAGAGCGCAGTTGTATATCGGCTATTACATTTGCACATGCATGTCCTTAGCATATGTCAAGACATGCTGGTTCGGAGAGACTAAACTGTGCGTTTGCAGAAACCAACAGCTGTCTGGCTTCACCGACCACCTGCAGTGCACCAGAAACTGCCCTGTCTAATTTACTCCGGCACTCACTGAGGCCTGGTAGAGTAATCATAAATAAATTGCAAATATAACGAAGTATATAAAATTTAATTTTTTCACCGCTATATCATCTTATTTTAGAGGCATGCCATTGCCGGTGAATATGCATGCTTGTAACAAATCCCGACGTATGTCAAGTTCACTTTTTGGCGTTCACGTCCAAGGGCACGATACGACATATGTCACAGCAAAGTCATTTTCTTCGAGAAGAATTTCGTACCTATTGGGTTGCGTCATTTCAACATATTCACACTTACAACGTACATTACCACTTATAATGCGAAGCGTTGTTTCGGTTATTATTTTCTTGCGTAATTAGCATATTCTCTGTCATTCGCGTCACTGAAGACACCGCACGACTTTGCCCTTGCTTTCTTGTGCTTCTCCTTACAAGGATACTTCGCCTTAAGTAACTTTGTAATGCAGCGAAGCGCAACCTTCAGTACCTTTACATTTTCTTGTTGGAACGCTAGTTTGGCGCCCAACGTTGTTTCTTCCTCTGTGTCCCTAAGAGCAGCTTAATTCATGCGTTAAATGCTTCGCAAGCCTGTTTGTGTTACCAAAACGTCGTTTTTCCAAGCGCTGTTTTTCGCGGAAGCTTCTTTTGACACCTGAAGGTCGTTCGTCACCCAGCAATCCACGGCGTACAGTTTCGGTCCTTTGCCAGAAAAGCGGCTATCTTCCTTCTTCCGCCACAAATTGTTTTTTTTTTTTCGCTAACTGCTTCAGCGTGGAAACGTGTCAATCATTTTTGTCTCCGTAATTTCACTAGCCTCTCGCGTCGTTCCACGCTTTCCCTCCTCTCCTAAAAATGGATTCGCCCTCGCTACGACGTAACTTCCCGTGCGTCACACGACGCGGCGCTACTTCCGATGTCTGCTTGCTGGATTTTTAGCGCTTTGTGTCGTCTACGCTGACGTTCCCTCCAGCCGTGTATGTGGTCGCGAAAGGAAACAGAAGAAAGGACGTGAACCTTCGCTCATTTGAGCCGCCATCAGTGGTGATTGGAGCGACAAGCCCGAGCCGTATCGGAAATACGCGAGACCGCCGTCGCCATGAGCCACCCGGTCGGCCTGTCGTGTGTGTGTGACGGCCTCGCGTACGTTCTAACTGCGTCCACATCCGTCATCGCGTCGCCGAGATGCTACCGCTAGATCACTGTTCGTGAATCCTGTGAACGCTGCGAGGGGACTCTCGCAAACGGCATTTCCAATGAAGATGCCTTTCCAGGGTTTCGCGGGGACGAACTTCACGTACTTCTCTTTGCAGAAGGAAACGCCATCGGCACAACTGCTGCATTTGGCAGCGCTCCAGGGCAACTTGCCGCTCCTGGTTAGCGTGCTTGACAGCGGCAAAGTGTACGTCGACTGCAAGGATCAGGTGAGAAATCACAATCTTCGGCGCTGGAAACTTCGCTGTTAAAAGCTAAAACTGCTACAGCGCGCGCAAGCTTGCTGGCGCGGTCGTCGTTCGCTGGTTCCACGCGACGTTCTCAAGGTGATTCCGAGATCGTTGTTCGGGTAACTCTGATGAATCGGCTGCCGTTTCTTGAAGTAAGTGTTGGCGGTTTCAATTAAGCCCGACGTTTAGTTGCTAAGGATACTCAAAGCTTCGTAACTACGTCATTGAAAACCTGAAATTAGACGACCTTGCTGCATTATACTTTGTGTTTTTGAAAGCGCTGAACCGCGCCGCAGTTTTGTTCCCTGAAGCTTCAGATGTTTGCAAATCGATACACGTTTTACCGCGTCGCAGCGTGCATGTAAGTCGCATTCGCACTTTGGCAATAGTGCTCTTGCGTTGTCAGGCCGCGTCTGTTTAATGGACACCGGGTAGTGCTCAGGAGAAGTGGAGTCCTGTGATGGTCGACAGATCTAGTTACGTTACTTGCAATCTTAATTGCAGTTGCTATGCGGAGGGGACGTTCAGTCGCCTAGCTGCACACCGCCACCATTTATTGCTTCTCATTCGGTTCGCCCTCGTTGTTCATTACAGGAAGGAACTACTGCCTTGATTCTGGCGTGCGCAAACAACAACTATGACTGTGCCAAAGAGCTGCTCGAGCAGGGAGCCAACCCAGCAGCCAAGCGAGTTGTAAGTACTCTGACACTATGACAGTCTCTCAACCTAAATGAAGGAAGTGTGCACATTTCTGACAGTCAGAAGATTAGCGCTGTCATGACCCCTCCGTTGTCATCACTTGCCCTTCAAATCCACTTCTGGATAACTGTCTCTACCAAAGGTCTCCAAGTACCTCTTTCCTGCTTCCCAATGCCTGCAAGTTTCCGGATGTCACTCCATTTAACGCTGTGCTGTCCACCTTTTCCTGACCATCACTCCGAAACATCATTTTTTAGTGTAAGGTGCCTTTCAAATAAACTTCCTGGCTATCTTGTCAATGTTACACACCAATTTAGCACTGTTTGGGTACATAAGCTGGGTATTTTAGATGTGGAGTCTGTTTTCAATTAGTATACAAGGAATTTAATGCTTACATGCTAGTGGAGTAAGGCAGTCTATAGAGTTGCGTGACAAGACAGTAATTGCAATGACACAGTCAACAATAAACACATGCCTCTTCTTTTTTTCCACAAACAATGGTGAAATGGAACACACTCCAATGTGCTGTCACAGAGCCATCTTTATATTTATCTGCTGTGACAGCTAATCTGTGGCAGGCAATGGCGTCTGCCTCATTTCATTGCTTCTATCTGTAAATGTGACTTATCTTCATACTCTTTCACCCCAATTTCTTGAACACTGCCTAGATAAGCTGAACAGTGTCTCTTTAATATTGCTAATGTTGTTCCTTTTTTTTTGTGTGTGTGTGTGTGTGTGTTTGTAAGCCATCGGGGGACAGATAACTTCTTCCATTTTTTGGTATGATTCCTTTTATGCACGCGTTGCATCTGCTGATAACCATTTTCTTGCTCTGCAGCAATTCAAATCACACACTTATTGGTTGCCAAAGGGTGGCCAGCATTGCTTTATAAAAAATTAAATAAAAATTCAAGAAGCATCCCAAATGGATTCTTCAAAATGAAGTGTTCCACTTGATTTTAGCTGTCTTTGTACAAGCCTTGCTGAATATTTTGGCTTGTTTTGAAGTACTTGTCCACTTGTTTCCCTAAAATCATCTAGTCACCCTACTAAGCAGTGCACTGATGTCCTTGCAGACTGGAACCACTGCTTTGTTCTTTGCCGCACAAGGGGGCTACTTGGACATTGTCAAGTTGCTCCTTGAACACAACGCCCCAGTAGACGCTGCTAGCGTGGTGAGTTTCTCGTAGAAAGCAGCTAATCCCATTGCACTCTGTTTGTGTCAGTCATCTGAGCAACTCTTTGTGCAAGACAATGAAAGTAGTCTTAATCGATGGAGTTTAAAAGGGTCCGGCGACATTATCTTAGCCACCAAACATCGTGCCACACAACGCATTTGTATAGTTCCGTGGTGAATTCATAATGAATGACATAAATAGACCTAGGCAAATGAAAGCTGTCTAACTTAAAGGGTCCCTGAAATGGTTTCAACAAATTTTGTAGATGCATACGGTACTGCTACAGTAAAACATTCATGCCACAATTTAAGTGAAGGGTCACATATTTATATAGCTAGGGACAATTACAAATTACCCTCCTTCCTGGCCATGCTTTTTCTTCTCAACTCGTTCGCGGAGTGATCGGGCCTAAGCTCTGCTTTCACTGGCTATGGGTCATGATGTGACATCGTGTTGTCAACTTCCGGTTGTTTCGGAGCCAATGCGCGAAGCCTCGCCAACCCCTTCGCTAGCCACCTGGCCGTCGATCCCCAGCGAGAGCTATCGAAACAGCGTGCGTTACAAGTGTTCTCTCGCAGCGCTGAGTGTGTCCGGTATTACAGTAACTACAGACAGAGTGGGCGTCTTGACAAATAGGCGGAGGCATAAACTAATGCCCCTCCATACAACTATCGCTGTGATGCACTAGTGTAAACGGGAGTGGCCTGCATGGTGCAGCCACCTGGTGGTGCAGAGCTTAACCAGCCAAGCACAGAGCTACTATTGCGCTAAACAAGTGTAAAACATTTTAAACATTTTAATTAAAAAGAGAACATGTTCACGATTACGCTCCTCTTGGAAATTTATACTAGCAGAAAAGTAGAATACACTTGGTACTGCCGTATTAATGCTGTGTTTGTCTGGTCGAGCCCTGTGCCACCAGGTGGTTGCACCGTGCAGGCCGTTCACGTTTGCGCCTCCACTCATCCGGTAAAATGCCCAATCCGCTTGCACTTGTGTTTACCCGAATACCAGACACGCTGCAACTGTCTATTGTGGTAGTAATCCTCCGGCGTGAAGTGACGGCCACAAACATGTAGATGCTGGCGCTGATAGTTTTTGTATATGCATCACACTCACTGGCCATGTTGTCCGTTCTGTCTTTGCGCTGTGTGTTCAGAAACGACGGATGGCGCATTTTGTATCCGTACAGAACTGCGAACAGACACGACGGCCAGTGATTGTGGCACGTGTACACAAACGCGTGGTCACCCTCAATCACTTGCGCACGCTTGCCTGGCCGCCTCGTTACACGCGTCAATCACTGCGGCACGGCGCTGCACTAGCCGCTGTGGCAACGTCATATTAAAGCCACATAGGCATGCAGCACAGCCATGGTGGCGGGAAGCCAACGCGCAAGGCGGGTACTGGACAAGGAAGCGAAGAACAGGCTCCCTGGCTCTTTTTGCCGCATGTGCGCAATGGGCACCTAACTTGAACCGAGCAGCTAACTTTAGACGATGCTGCCTTGATCCGGAGAGCCCCGGCGGCATGTTTAGACAAGGCTGCTCACCTCTGTACTCATCTGAGACCACTTTGCAGCTCTAAAAAGTATAAAGCATGCCTTTATTTATAAAGGCATGACTTCATAGACAGCAATTACATACATACAGCCTTCATGCCCAACCAATCAAAACGAACACCACAAAAACTTAGTGTTATACATGCCTTCTGCTTCACATCTATTGCCAAAAATCGGAGTGTGGGACACTTCAGACAGTATGAAAGCTGTTTTCAAGGGCAAATTATAGTATTAAATGCTCTGATCTCTGCACTTCAACTGCATCTGAAGCATTATCAATTGGTACCATAAGCAAACAAGGAATGAAAACAACATGCATTGTATGCATCGCAGGGCTGCTTTAATATCACAAAGCAAACAGGCTCTTAGAGACATTATATAGTGCAAGTTAGGGATTGATTTCGACCTCTTGTGGTTTTTTAAGGTCCACTTAAAGTATGCTAAAGGAGCCTTTCTGCATTCTGCTCCCATTAGAATGTTGCCACTGCCTCCAGGAGTCCAACTCGCACTGTATTTGTTAGCCACAGAACTATAGCCTCCAAGACATCACAGCGAGTGCAAGCAGTCATCATTCTCAGTGTATAGTCAGCGACAACCTGAGCATGCAGTGGCAAACAAACTGCTGTCTAGCTCTAAGAGATTCTGTGTAGTTGTGTCAGCCAATTAATTACGTTCATTGATTTCTGTGACATCACAGTGTAGAGATGAACTTTTCAATACCAGCGTCCCTCAGGAAAAATCAGGGGAAGTTTGCTGTCGGGCTACTTTTACATGAGGTTGTCAACAAAAGTCTGCAGTCCTTTTTTCTGCGCTGTTCTTGTTCGTAACCTTAATCAGGAACTATGTTTCTGAGCACTTGGGCACAAGTGTGGTGCAGTTTCGTAGGCAAAGCTCATACTGAATCCCCAC
>NC_051163.1:62052119-62145949 GCF_013339745.2 Dermacentor silvarum | reverse complement strand
GGAAACTCCTTTTGCGAAACGGAACACAGAATTTGTTGTTTTTGAAGCAAATTAAGCTATTTTTTTCTCCTTTCTATTCATATCGTACATAATTAAAATGTTTCATCAGTCACGATCACCTTATCTTCCATCACTATAGGGGCGCTGTCTTGCCAGGTAGGCAACTTGGGCCACTGTCATTATCTATTACTGGGTATGTGCCCTTGGGCATGTGTCCACTTTTCGCTAATGCCCCAAAATGGTTACGTGTTGTTGATGATGATGATGCTTGTTGGGCCACAACCTAGCATGTGTAAATTCTGCATCTAATACGCTTGTGCAGAGCCGAGCTTACTCTGTAACAGATCTTGCAATCTGTGGCCCTAGTCTCTTTGTATCTTCTTGGCCAAGTGTAGTATGCTACTAACAGCGATCACCTTCCAGTATTTTGTGAAGTAGCACGCCCTGTAACCTCTATGGGTGCTCAAATGCGAATATTTGTTTATTACATTATTTAAAAAAACTTATTAAATGCTTCTTTTTTTTTTTCGTCCCTGGTTAACGCGATTGTCTACGATTATCTGTTCTTCTTTAGAAAGTTCTCGCAAAAAAAAAAAAAATGTGAATCGGACGTTCGATTAAATAAAAGAAATTGCTAGAGCCCTTCTTAGAAGGAAGAATTCACTCGCGATTACAGAAAAAAAAGCCGCTTGGAAATAAGCTATTATACCTAACTAGTGTTCCAAAAATGTGACCTGGTCTATGATTTTACAAAATTATTTCACGAAGCTCCTGATGACCTTATACCTGTGATTAAACCACTCAGAGAAGTTTTCATGGTTTCCACATGCACGGAAAGTCGCTGAAATATTTCCAGTCTTCAAAAATCATGGGGAAGGATACAGAATAGATAACACTAAACCAATTGTGCAAACCTGAAATTTGGATGGATTAATTGAAATAATTGTGTATGTCAGTCTGATTATTTTTGTACCAGACAAAGACTTTCTCGGCGCCTGTCAGATCGGATTCTGACCATCATGCTCCATCCGGCATGCTCACGTGGATCTAGAAAGTAGAACAAAACTAGCACGGCGCAAGAGTAGATTGCTGGTCTCGTAGCACTCAATTAACATTTCCAAAGCCTTCGACAGTGTAGAGCACGTAATTTGATTGGATAGATTACGAAATGTGGAGTTTCTAAATTATCTTGTAATCTGGTTTCGTGAATGTTAAATAGGAGGAATGTTCGATTTGCTCGCGTTGAAATTCGCACGCAGAGAGCCCCGCCTATTTTTTTATTTTTTTATTTTAGGACAACTCCTTCTGGACAGTAATGATCGAATCTGTGTATCCTGATATGTTTCCTGAATAAATTTTCACTGAATTACTTTCAAATATTGATATATATTGTGGTCTCCTGCGAGCGAATGTTGTCATCCCGTAGCCACATCTTTCCAAATGATTGTTTTCGGGCCTTAGCGTTTGTCCTATGTCCTACATTAATAATTATTTTTCTGAGAATATGCTGTCGCAGAAGCAGAAACAAACTAAACGGACTCGAATTCCTCCAGCCCTTGGGAGACCAAGTGTGTCTAAAGAACAGAAACTATAGAGACTGTAAATTTTGTCTCGTTTTGATGATGCGAACACTCAGCACAACCTCTTCTAGAGGCAAATTGATTTCATCGACTCGAAACAGCTTCTACTGCTAGCAAAGCCCTCTTCCAGTACCCAGATCACCAAGCTGCGCGACTGGCTCGAGCTCTTATCGACGCGCTCCATTACTAGGGAGCCTACATGCAACGCAGCATTGCATGTAGGCTCCCTATCCATTACTGCGCCGTCACCCACGTTTCCCAGTGCCAAGTGACACGGGCTGACGGTCGCGTTACATGTGGGGGTGCCTTCCGCGAACGATGCCACGAGCGAAGCATTCATCATCGAAAAGAAACCCACACCACCAGTCAAGCCGGAAGCAGACGACACGGACATTTTTTTTTTCTCGTCGCTCTTCGTCCGCGGTATCGTCGCCATGGCAACCGTAGAGCGACCGCGGCGCCCTCTCCATTGCCCGGCTTCCTCCGTTCGACGCCGAAAGCGTCGCTTGGTGGCGTTGCCCGTGCCGACTCGTCTGCTGTTTTCCAAATGGCTCTGCTTTGACATCACAACGCCTTTGACATCATCACGCTCATCGGAAAGAAATGTTGCTTTTTCAGAGTTCCTGACAGCGCGTGCCAACCTCGAATTCCGAGCGCGTTTCAGGGCGGCTGCCAGTGGAGAAGGTAGAGCCGAACATGTCGCTAAAGGTACGTACGGCGAGCGCAGAAGGTGACTCTTGCGAGTTTCAGCTCAAACTCATGATCTGATTCGCGTAACAAAATTACTCTGAATGAACCTTTTACTATAGTTTAGTCGTGATTCTATGGTGCAGTGATGCGTCAATTGGTTCGCCACAGTTTCCGCAGTATATGAGGTAACAAGAGGCTATGCTTAGAAACGTAAAAGTTGTTTATATAAAGACCCATTATTTATTTCATTTTCGCCGTTTGTCCGTCCTACAAGTGTTATCTGCGAAGCTCGTTCAAGATATGTGATAGTCATGAAGCACAAACTTTTAAGTAATGCCCAAAGCTGTCAGAGAACGTTGAGACACTCGGACGCGCGTTGCTGTATTGGTGACATTGACATTATAGTCAAGACGTACACTATTTAAGCGCATTCGTTCTGGCATTTGGCCTCGATACCACTTCTGAATACGTATTTTCGTGCGTTAGAGCGCAGTTGTATATCGGCTATTACATTTGCACATGCATGTCCTTAGCATATGTCAAGACATGCTGGTTCGGAGAGACTAAACTGTGCGTTTGCAGAAACCAACAGCTGTCTGGCTTCACCGACCACCTGCAGTGCACCAGAAACTGCCCTGTCTAATTTACTCCGGCACTCACTGAGGCCTGGTAGAGTAATCATAAATAAATTGCAAATATAACGAAGTATATAAAATTTAATTTTTTCACCGCTATATCATCTTATTTTAGAGGCATGCCATTGCCGGTGAATATGCATGCTTGTAACAAATCCCGACGTATGTCAAGTTCACTTTTTGGCGTTCACGTCCAAGGGCACGATACGACATATGTCACAGCAAAGTCATTTTCTTCGAGAAGAATTTCGTACCTATTGGGTTGCGTCATTTCAACATATTCACACTTACAACGTACATTACCACTTATAATGCGAAGCGTTGTTTCGGTTATTATTTTCTTGCGTAATTAGCATATTCTCTGTCATTCGCGTCACTGAAGACACCGCACGACTTTGCCCTTGCTTTCTTGTGCTTCTCCTTACAAGGATACTTCGCCTTAAGTAACTTTGTAATGCAGCGAAGCGCAACCTTCAGTACCTTTACATTTTCTTGTTGGAACGCTAGTTTGGCGCCCAACGTTGTTTCTTCCTCTGTGTCCCTAAGAGCAGCTTAATTCATGCGTTAAATGCTTCGCAAGCCTGTTTGTGTTACCAAAACGTCGTTTTTCCAAGCGCTGTTTTTCGCGGAAGCTTCTTTTGACACCTGAAGGTCGTTCGTCACCCAGCAATCCACGGCGTACAGTTTCGGTCCTTTGCCAGAAAAGCGGCCATCTTCCTTCTTCCGCCACAAATTGTTTTTTTTTTTTCGCTAACTGCTTCAGCATGGAAACGTGTCAATCATTTTTGTCTCCGTAATTTCACTAGCCTCTCGCGTCGTTCCACGCTTTCCCTCCTCTCCTAAAAATGGATTCGCCCTCGCTACGACGTAACTTCCCGTGCGTCACACGACGCGGCGCTACTTCCGATGTCTGCTTGCTGGATTTTTAGCGCTTTGTGTCGTCTACGCTGACGTTCCGTGTATGTGGTCGCGAAAGGAAACAGAAGAAAGGACGTGAACCTTCGCTCATTTGAGCCGCCATCAGTGGTGATTGGAGCGACAAGCCCGAGCCGTATCGGAAATACGCGAGACCGCCGTCGCCATGAGCCACCCGGTCGGCCTGTCGTGTGTGTGTGACGGCCTCGCGTACGTTCCAACTGCGTCCGCATCCGTCATCGCGTCGCCGAGCTGCCACCGCTAGACCACTGTTCGTGAATCCTGTGAACGCTGCGAGGGGACTCTCGCAAACGGCATTTCCAATGAAGATGCCTTTCCAGGGTTTCGCGGGGACGAACTTCACGTACTTCTCTTTGCAGAAGGAAACGCCATCGGCACAACTGCTGCATTTGGCAGCGCTCCAGGGCAACTTGCCGCTCCTGGTTAGCGTGCTTGACAGCGGCAAAGTGTACGTCGACTGCAAGGACCAGGTGAGAAATCACAATCTTCGGCGCTGGAAACTTCGCTGTTAAAAGCTAAAACTGCTACAGCGCGCGCAAGCTTGCTGGCGCGGTCGTCGTTCGCTGGTTCCACGCGACGTTCTCAAGGTGATTCCGAGATCGTTGTTCGAGTAACTCTGATGAATCGGCTGCCGTTTCTTGAAGTAAGTGTTGGCGGTTTCAATTAAGCTCGACGTTTAGTTGCTAAGGGTACTCAAAGCTTCGTAACTACGTCATTGAAAACCTGAAATTAGACGACCTTGCTGCATTATACTTTGTATTTTTGAAAGCGCTGAACCGCGCCGCAGTTTTGTTCCCTGAAGCTTCAAATGTTTGCAAATCGATACACGTTTTACCGCGTCGCAGCGTGCATGTAAGTCGCAATCGCACTTTGGCAATAGTGCTCTTGCGTTGTCAGGCCGCGTCTGTTTAATGGACACCGGGTAGTGCTCAGGAGAAGTGGAGTCCTGTGATGGTCGACAGATCTAGTTACGTTACTTGCAATCTTAATTGCAGTTGCTATGCGGAGGGGACGTTCGGTCGCCTAGCTGCACACCGCCACCATTTATTGCTTCTCATTTGGTTCGCCCTCGTTGTTCATTACAGGAAGGAACTACTGCCTTGATTCTGGCGTGCGCAAACAACAACTATGACTGTGCCAAAGAGCTGCTCGAGCAGGGAGCCAACCCAGCAGCCAAGCGAGTTGTAAGTACTCTGACACTATGACAGTCTCTCAACCTAAATGAAGGAAGTGTGCACATTTCTGACAGTCAGAAGATTAGCGCTGTCATGACCCCTCCGTTGTCATCACTTGCCCTTCAAATCCACTTCTGGATAACTGTCTCTACCAAAGGTCTCCAAGTACCTCTTTCCTGCTTCCCAATGCCTGCAAGTTTCCGGATGTTACTCCATTTAATGCTGTGCTGTCCATCTTTTCCTGACCATCACTCCGAAACATCATTTTTTAGTGTAAGGTGCCTTTCAAATAAACTTCCTGGCTATCTTGTCAATGTTACACACCAATTTAGCACTGTTTGGGTACATAAGCTGGGTATTTTAGGTGTGGAGTCTGTTTTCAATTAGTGTACAAGGAATTTAATGCTTACATGCTAGTGGAGTAAGGCAGTCTATAGAGTTGCGTGACAAGACAGTAATTGCGATGACACAGTCAACAATAAACACATGCCTCTTCTTTTTTGCCACAAACAATGGTGAAATGGAACATACTCCAATGTGCTGTCACAGAGCCAGTTTTATATTTATCTGCTGTGACAGCTAATCTGTGGCAGGCAATGGCGTCTGCCTCATTTCATTGCTTCTATCTGTAAATGTGACTTATCTTCATACTCTTTCACCCCAATTTCTTTTTCACCCCAATTTCACCCAATTTCTTTAACACTGCCTAGATAAGCTGAGCAGTGTCTCTTTAATATTGCTAATGTTGTTCCTTTTTTGTGTGTGTGTGTGTGTGTGTGTGTGTGTGTGTGTGTGTGTGTGTGTGTGTGTGTGTGTGTGTGTGTGTGTGTGTGTGTGTGTGTGTAAGCCATCGGGGGACAGATAATTTCTTCAATTTTTTGGTATGATTCCTTTTATGCACACGTTGCATCTGCTGATAAACATTTTCTTGCTCTGCAGCAATTCAAATCGCACACTTATTGGTTGCCAAAGGGTGGCCAGCATTGCTTTATAAAAAATTAAATAAAAATTCAAGAAGCATCCCAAATGGATTCTTCAAAATGAAGTGTTCCACTTGATTTTAGCTGTCTTTGTACAAGCCGTGCTGAATATTTTGGCTTGTTTTGGAAGTACTTGTCCACTTGTTTCCCTAAAATCATCTAGTCACCCTGCTAAGCAGTGCACTGATGTCCTTGCAGACTGGAACCACTGCTTTGTTCTTTGCCGCACAAGGGGGCTACTTGGACATTGTCAAGTTGCTCCTTGAACACAACGCCCCAGTAGATGCTGCTAGCGTGGTGAGTTTCTTGTAGAATGCAGCTAACCCCATTGCACTCTGTTTGTGTCAGTCATCTGAGCAACTCTTTGTACAAGACAATGAAAGTAGTCTTAATCGATGGAGTTTAAAAGGGTCCGGCGACATTATCTTAGCCACCAAACATTGTGCCACACAACGAATTTGTAAAGTCCCATGGTGAATTCATAATGAATGACATAAATAGACCTAGGAAAATGAAAGCTGTCTAACTTAAAGGGTCCCTGAAATGGTTTCAACAAATTTTGTAGATGCATACGGTACTGCTACAGTAAAACATTCATGCCACAATTTAAGTGAAGGGTCACATATTTAGTATATAGCTAGGGACGATTACAAATTACCCTCCTTCCTGGCCATGCTTTTTCTCCTCAACTCGTTCGCGGAGTGATCGGGCCTAAGCTCTGCTTTCACTGTCTATGGGTCATGATGTGACATCGTGTTGTCAACTTCCGGTTGTTTCGGAGCCAATGCGCGAAGCCTCTCTAACCCCTTCGCTAGCCACCTGGCCGTCGATCCCCAGCGAGAGCTATCGAAACAGCGTGCGTTACAAGTGTTCTCTCGCAGCGCTGAGTGTGTCCGGTATTACAGTAACTACAGACGAGTGGGCGTCTTGACAAATAGGCGGAGGCATAAACTAATGCCCCTCCATACAACTATTGCTGTGATGGACTTTAGTGTAAATGGCAGTGGCCTGCATGGTGCAGCCACCTGGTGGTGCAGAGCTTAACCAGCCAAGCACAGAGCTACTATTGCGCTAAACAAGTGTAAAACATTTTAAACATTTAAAAAGAGAACATGTTCACGATTACGCTCCTCTTGGAAATTTATACCAGCAGAAAAGTAGAATACACTTGGTACTGCCATATTAGCACTGTGTTTGTCTGGTTGAGCCCTGTGCCACCAGGTGGTTGCACCGTGCAGGCCGTTCACGTTTGTGCCTCCACTCATTCAGTAAAACGCCCAGTCCGCTTGTACTTGTGTTTACCTGAATACCAGACACGCTGCAACTGTCTATTGTGGTAGTAATCCTCCGGCGCGAAGTGATGGCCACAAACATGGCGTGTTCAGCAACGACGGATGGTGCATTTTGGATCCGTACAGAACACGTGTACACAAACGCGTGATCACCCTCAATCACTTGCGCACGCTTGCCTGGCCGCTTCGTTACACTCGTCAATCACTGCGGCACGGCGTTGCACTAGCCGCTATGGCAACGTCATTAAAGCCACATAAGCATGCAGCACAACCATGGTGGCGGGAAGCCAGCGCACAAGGTGGGTACTGGACCAGGAAGCGAAGAACAGGCTCCCGGCTCTTTTTGCCACACGTGCACAGTGGGCACTTAACTTGAACCCAGCAGCTAACGTTAGACGGTGCTGCCTTGATTTGCAGAGCCCCGGCGGCATGCTCTAGACAAGGCTGCTCACCTCTGTACTAAGCTGAGACCACTTTGCAGCTCTAAAAAGCGTAAAGCATGCCTTTGTTTATAAAGGCGTGACTACATAGACAGCATTAACATACATACAGCCTTCATGCCCAACCAATCAAAACGAACACCACAAGAACTTTGTGTTATACATGCCTTCTGCTTCACATCTATTGCCGAAAATCGGAGTGTGGGACACTTCAGACAGCATGAAAGCTGTTTTCAAGGGCAAGTTATAGTATTAAATGCTCTGACCTCTGTACTTCAACTGTATCTGAAGCATCATCACTTGGTACCATAAGCAAACAACGAATGAAAACAACATGCATTGTATGCATCGCAGGGCTCCTTTAATATCACAAAGCAAACAGGCTGTCAGAGACATTATATAGTGCAAGTTATGGATTGATTTCGACCTCTTGTGGTTCTTTAAGGTCCACTCAAAGTATCCTAAAGGAGCGTTTCTGCATTCCGCTCCCATTAGAATGTTGCCACTGCCTCCAGGAGTCCAACTCACACTGTATTTGTTAGCCACAGAACTATAACCACCAAGACATCACAGCGAGTGCAAGCAGTCATCATTCTCAGTGTATAGTCAGCGACAACCTGAGCATGCAGTGGCAAGCAAACTGCTGTCTAGCTCTGAGAGATTCTGTGTAGTTGTGTTAGCTAATTATGTTCATTGATTTCTGTGACATCACAGTGGAGAGATGAACTTTTCAATACCAGCGTCCCTCGGGAACTATCAGGGGACGTTTGCTGTCGGGCTACTTTTACATGAGGTTGTCAACAAAAGACAGTGCAAAACATTGTTAAGATAGCAGTATGGAAACCCTATACATGCGCTGTTTCGTTAACCACGAGCTCCTTACGCTGACGGGGTTGTTGAGTGCCTTAGTGGCCCTAGCCTCATTAAGCTAGTGAGCGAATGCCGCGTTCCGCAACTAGCAACACTCGACTCTCCATCGTTCTCCTCGTCATCAGCCGCTCTGGCATTGCATAGGCCTACGATCAGTCATGGCTTTAAAAGCAAGGAGCGCTAGCGCAAAAAGTATCTTCAAGTATTTTTAATGAAGTGCTCAGCCGAAGTGACGCTGGGTATTTTGTTGATACCACCGAGCAATGCAGAGTGCGAGCGGCACTATAACATCGGGAAAAATACGAGGACGTAGTGCCGCTCGTCCATGTGTCGCTCGTCTAAGATGCTGAGAATGAAGTCCCCGCCAAATGTGCAAGAAATGGTATTACTTACAATCAAACATTCTCTGAAGAATTTTTCAACACCCGCCGTGGTTGCTTAGTGGCTTTGGCATTGGGCTGCTAAGCACGAGTTCGCGGAATCAAATCTCGACCGCGGCAGCCGCATTTAGTTGAGGCGAAATGCAAAAACGCCCATGTGCCGTCCATTGGATGCACATTAAAGAACCCCAGCTGGTCGAAATTAATCCCGAGTTCCCCACTACGGCGTGCCTCATAATCAGATGGTGGTTGTGAGACATATGACCCAAGAATTTAATTAAATTGTAAAGAATTTTTGAAGGTAAAATTAGCAACAACGAAATGCTTGCAAAAGTGAGACCATGATGTTCATGTGGTCATTTGTATATCTGTGAATAAAACTGTAATGACATTCTCCCGTCAGTACTACTTGCAAATATAGACGCCGAAGGGGGGGGGGGGGGGGAGGGGGGTTGTGTAACCAACTATTCTTTGATCTGTTTCATAGCTTTTCCAATTGAATTCAGGAGTAGAGAGGGCTCTTCTGTGTCAGTTGAATTTGATCTCATGCCTTGGGAGTAAACTCTTTTGCAGCTGTGTCACATCTGTCAGGAATGAAAATAATGGAGAGATGGGGAAATCCATGATTCTTTATAATCTTGGACGCAGCTCATGGGACAGACGATGTTAGTTGGCAGGAAGCTGATCAGAGAGCTTTAGTAGCAGGAACTCAGTGGCATTATTACTTCGTGGATTGGAATCATTATGGAGTAGGCTAGTGTGTAGGTGCAAAATAACTAGTAGAGGTCTCTAGCTGCCTCACCAATATTACCCAACGCTAGTTGTTACCCACTGACATGATTCACATCCTCTGCTGACATGATACTATTGTGGTGTTTGTGGGCAGCTGAGCCGAATATTTAACTGGCTTTTTTTTTCTTTTAAGGATGGTGGCACACCGCTCCTTGTTGCCTGTCAATGCAATCACCTCGACGTTGTTGAAGAGCTAGTCAAAGCTGGAGCAAGTATTCACACACAAATGTCGGTAAGTTTCTCAGTTTTGCTCTGTCTAATAGTTGGTTAACAGTTATACCACCTGCTTTAAAAAAGACATGCCAGTTTCCTGAAAGAAGACAGGTCTGCTGAGGACATCTTATTTTCCATTTTCTTTTGTTTTCAGCAACGCAATACCATCTGTGGCAGACATGGGTGAATGTGTTACAAACCTAAACCTTGAGATAATTATTGTCGAATAGAAAGAAGCAAATCAAAAGTCTTTTTTTTTTTAATATCAGCATGTAACAAATGCTTGCTTATAACAAATGTTGGATGTAATTAAAATGTTTTCGTGTTGTATGCCACTTTCCAGGTTTGACTGTAATCACTGCTTCAGTAAATAAGTATATAATACTCAACCATGAACTTGATAATTAACTACATTATAGCATATGCTGCAGTTGCAGAATTGAAGCCAGTTGGTGCTCAAAGTGTGCCTTTGGTAGAAATCCTAGAAGTACTTAGACTACTTTTGAGACATTGCCACGTGTATTTATTTATCTTTCCTGGTGACCGGCTTTCACCGACTAACAAATATTCAGAGTTATCGCCCAGCACAAGACGCACCTTTCTGTATCGAAATCAAATGTTATCGCTGGATTCTATCTGAGGTCTTTGTTGTCGCCGAATCTTGTGCAATCGGTGGTATGTGCAACGCAAATAGTGTTGCACCTAACAATGTGACAATATGTGATCCCAAAATTTGCAAAGGAATGCATTGGTGTGTCAATTATTATTTACAAACTAAGCCTGCCTTAAGGCTCACTCACTCCGGAGACTGACAGTGGTGCGCGACCAAGTTGGTCGCAAAGCGACCAGTCGCAAATGGTCGCTTTTCTTGAAAAGCGACCTTTTTCCAGCTGCCGTTCGTTGGATGAGCACGCCACCCAAAGGTGAACAGAGGGTGAACAGCTTCGCTTTAATATTATGCACCGAATCCCACGCAATTTGAACTAGAAATTCCAACTTTCTCTCGATAATACTCGTTGTCATGCGCACAAAGTTCGAGAAGGAGGCGGCTTGTGTGTCCGGCCACTTCACGCGAGCGGCGGCACGGGCGCTGACACCACGGCAGAGCACATCAGCACAGGGACGACGTCTTCCTGTTGGCTCGAATCAAAATCCATGGCTGTTGCCGGAACGCAAAACCAATTTACACAGTGCCAGCGAAGTGCGCGCGAACTGCGTAGATTCCTAGAATTCTCGCTGAGAACGATAATCTCCGGGATTGCGACTACCCGGTCGCACTCAGCCGGGCTTGCCGGTGTGAACATCTGTCGCCTTCGGTCGCTTTTTGGTCGTGAGTCGCAAATGGTCGCGCAACCTCCTCAAGTCGCCGGTGTGAATGAGCCTTTACGCTCTGAGGGGCGAAGCTGTCTCAAATAGCAGTGCACTTCATGATGGATTTTGGAGACGTGTCGTCTCGAAGCTGGTGCTTACCACAGGATTCTTACTATATTGTGTTGGACACAGAACAGCTTTAATTATGCGATTGCATCATTGCAGCTGTAATTGCCCTAATTAAAGTATCTAATCAACTAGTTATTAGCAAATCCTAGATAATTGGTGCTCGTCACATGATTCAGTGATGTGATTACAGCTGCAATGCTTCAATCACATAATTGAAGCTTTTCTGTGTCCAACACAACACAGTAAGAAAATAGCTCTCTTTTCTTGAAGCAGGAGCCGTATTCTAGGTAGATCACTAAGGGAATGCCACTTTTTACAAACTTGGATTGACTTGAGATAGTCGGCAGAATGCACATCACTACAGTCAAATGTTGCAAGAGACCCTACATCGTGCAGAAATGACAGCAACCCTTAAAGTGATCGCATGAGAATGTGCAATCACTATACATATGTGATCACTATAAATAATAATTATTTAGACTGCACCTCCTTATCATCATTCATCGCTTTTTATCCCCTTCCCCAGTGTAGAGTAGCAGGCCAGAGCAAACTAACGCTCAAGCCGACCTCTCTGCCTTTCTTCAAATAAACCTAGCTCTCTCTCTAGACTGAATCGAATACGAACTGAATAGCACCCAATGTGAATCAAATTGAGTATTTGATACTTTTTCTATATTTTTGGAATAATGAACAGCCTTTTTCACCATTAATATAAAACAAACTTGACATCCCAGTATCCGCTATATGCAAGCTTCTGTCATACACTGCATTTTATGAGCAAATAAGCAGGATTCTTCAGAGCATGTGTGGTTGTGCATAATCAGAATGAAGCTTAAAAGGCAGTATTCTCAGCCCATTAGCACCTGTGCATAATTTTGAGAGTAAGACGGAAATGCGTATTGACTACAGTAATTGCAAAGCAAAAAAGGTGCGTTTTCTTTAGCTGGAATGGTCGCTGCAGTTGGTGCCATTATTACATCAAATAATGTTGCAATTGAGATTATTCAGACTTAATTTCAAGAAAACACACAGTTGCAGTTGCAATAGCACCAAACAATACAGATTGCCAAATGTCATGTCTAGGTGAAGTTTAGATGTGAATGATTGTGATTTAGCTGAAAAACTCTGGCTCCCTAAGTGATGCGACGTGATATTGTAAGCTTCTGTTCTTTATGTCCGCTCTGTGCCGTGGTCAAATTTGCTTCATTTTTGCTTGCTTCATGCTTGGTCGTCCACAGCTGGCAATTTGAAACAGTCAAAAAGTATTTGAAAAATATTCGCATTTCATGCATAATGACTATATCGGATTCGAGGGCCGAACCGGATAGGATAATGCTATTCATTTTGGAAAGTTTCATGTATACACACACCCTAATTTTTTATCCACAGTTTCCTACCTTGCCTGAAGTGAGGAACATTTCTCTGGTGACTTTCTTTGCAGGATCGTGCCACACCACTTTTTGTTGCTGCTCAGAATGGACATTTGAAGCTTGTTTCCCATCTCATCTCCCTTGGTGCCGACATCAACGTTAAACGGACGGTATGTCGAACATTCTTTATTCTGATAGGAAAACTACCATATGAATGGTGCTAAACCAGAAGACTTAATTCCATTTGTATGTTGCTACTAACAGATACTTGTACAATGGTGATGAAAAGAGGAAGTACGTCGTTGTAATGCACAGAGTGGATCAGCAAAATTTTATGTAATTCCTTGGAACAGCACAGCAGAGAGACAGATCTTAGCAACACAAGATTGATGTCGCCTGGAACTAGATAGCATTAGGCAGTAATCACCAATTAAATGTATAATTACAGTCAAGCCCACTTATAACGATCCTATATATAGCAATTTATCGGTTATAACGATTTTCTGACCCTGCCTATTGAAATCAGCGTGATATGATGAGCATTTTCAAAAGCGCCGTAATGTTACAGCAAACACTTCAAACCCGGTTGCAGCAAAAGGAGGGGGCGCACGCAAAGTTTAAAAGCACGGCAGTGCACCCTCTGCTGCAGTCTAACCATAACGAAGATGCAATCGCCGAGATGCGCGAGCGGATTTCAGAAGCCACAAGAAAGGTCACTTGTTTTCAATCATGATAGGGTAACCATGCTTTCAAGGCATGTCTTCGGCATCTTTTGGCACAAAGCACTACAACGTATGGCAGCCGTGGCCTGCTGGCAAGCGCCGAGCCTTTTTCGGAGGCCATGGCAGTGGCAGTCTTGTTATTGCGCAGTTCTCTTCGTGCCACCGCATGCACTGTGTCTATTTGGACCAACGGCCGCTAGAGCGTTGTTATCAATATTCACAGCGCCTGAGTCAGCATAAACGCAACATGACGCGCCTCTGCCATGCAAAGTTGCAAAGAGTTATGCTGTCATCGGGAAATCACGGTTTGTCAGCACTTCGTTTACGTCGTTGCTAATAAAAGTTCGCGATGGCGTTCTACGTTTTGAACTTTGTACTCTTTCTGCCAAAGCGACATAGAAAACGTAACTACGTGGCTCCAGGCGTGCTTGTGGCTGACGCTGCAGTCGTAATGGCAAAACCTTTGCAAAATGCCGGTATGCTGCAGTAATTTCCGTTTCAAGCCAACTAGAATGTCTTGCTGTCGTCTGAAAGATCTACTCGTGCCCCACTGATAGTAAAATGTAACACAAGCTCTCGAAAAAACAATGGCAGTGGCTGTACTCGTAGTTTCAAAATAGCAAGTGATCGGAACTGGCCCAGCACGGTTTTGAAAGATCTTGATGCCGCATTTTGTACTTTAGATGACATTTTTAATGGAAACTTGCAGCAGCTAGACGCAGGAAGTCCTGGGAACAAAAATGTACACTCTGAAAATTGGATTTTCAGGTCAAAGTGGTGTCGAATTGTCACTGCCAACGCCAGCTTCAGTGCTGTTAATTTCTCTGCATTTCTAAAGGCCAGTTTGCATATAACGAGGTACTGGTACGAAAAGCATTTTTCGCATGACTAATCGAATTTGTTATAAACAGGTTCAACTCTACATTTATCTGAAGAAAACAACAATGCCAGAGAAAGTGTACGAGAAATTAATGGTAATGTTTAACGAAAATTTAGGAGCAACAAGGAAAAGGGAAATGAAAGTGGACATCCACTTTGCTTCCAAAGGTCGTTATTGCAGGTGCCAGTTACGCATGCAAAAATGCAGTATAATCAATGTGTCCTAAAGCGCATTTTGTGTCGTTGTCTTGATTTTGTTCTGCTGCTTTGTTCACACAACCCTGGTCTCACTGCACCTTGTTCTCTAGAGCTACAGTAACAGGGAGCCTATGTTGTTGCGTACAGGTTTTGCCCTTAGGTTGACATTTGAGCAGATTGGTACGAAACCATGGTGACGTGAGGGTAGTGTGAGAAGCAAGGACAAAGAATAATAGACAGCACAATCACCCACTTATGGCTAAACATTTATTTTAACAAAGCAAGTACAGTAAAACCTCGTTGATACGATCTTGTTACGTACAACTTCCGAGCGTCAACGTTGTGGGGTCTCACATGTGCTCTTGGGACAAAGGAACGACACATAGTAGTGCAAACAATCAAAAGGGCATTTATTGCACCTTTCATACACTAATACATACTACCCGAATCACAACCAATTGAACATTCACACGGGCGCGCGACAAATCAAGGAAGTCCGACTCACCGCGACCCGATAGCGAGCGAATACGTTCGCCCCATGCTATGACACCATCGCCTAGTCGTTCACGTGTATGGTCACGCGAACGGTGGCGCGCTCGAACGATCCGTGTTCGTCCATACCGGTGTCCCGCTCTAAGCCTCGCGCGACGGTCGCGCGAGGCGGGCCGGCGCACGCGCGAAGCGTTCGTGCGTGTTGGTCGCCGATCCCCAGCCAAAGAGAGAGCGCCTCCGACCTTTTTCTCCCAAGTGACCTCGCCGTTCGGTGGCGTATTAGCATCGCGACACTAGCGCCATCTCTCGCAACGCGCCGCAAACACCGCCGGGTTTAGCCACGCAGAGAAGCCGGACTACAGGAGACATGCGGGGAAAACAACATCAGGGGACGCGTGAGAGTCGCGCATTCCCACAACGTTAACGGCCAAAAACACAGGAAATGACCCAATAGAGTTACACTTATTTTTTTAGCAGTTCATAAGTTCCTGGAAAACAAAATTTTTTGGCACCAACTTTCAGTACATCGCTAAACTGCGATTGTATGATACATTTTCCAGCTGCTAGATCCCATTGAAACAAGAAATGGTGGGAGGGGCATGCCATCAAGAAAAGTAGCTGCCCAAGGCATCAGAATTCCTGCAATATTCGCCTGCCCATATCATGGGGAAGCGCCAGCGCGCACTCAGTTTCCTATTCTGGTACCAGCAAATCTCCTCCTGGGTTGTCACGTGCCACATTTACAACTATCACTGCCAACCCTATTGCGATGAGCATCTTCCCCTACCTGTTATACAATGCGTGGGGGCGTAGTGCCATTGGAAGCATACTGCGCGCTTTTAGTAGGCAATAACCCAAAAGCACCGCCGTTCCCTGCTTAAGGTGGCACAGTCTGAGCGTCACGTTTCAGCCAGTGTCGCTCGCCAGCTCGATTTCGTTTCAGTTTCCCTTCGCCAGTCTTATAACACTACACAATAGAAAAACAACAAAGCGCGTCTTGGGTCGCCAGAGCCCCACTAGTACAACATGCGTCGGCATCTGGTGCCTCACGCCGCAACAATTCGCGCAATCGCTTAACTTTACATACATGTGAACTACAGTAAGTCTGTCATATTTTTTAGTTACTTCGGATCGTGTGTTTTCCCGGTTAGTGCATTTCTTTTTTCTCATAATTTTTTTCCCCCCGAAATGTGTGAACGAGGTTTTACTGTATTTAGGCAGGCAGTATGACCTGCACAGTTACCAAAATTGTACAAGAACTATTTCGAGCAGGTGTGAGCAAAAAAAACAAAAAAACAGAGCAAAGGAATACAAGCTGTGCGCGTGTTGCATCTGTATTTCCTTAATTTGATGTTATTGAAATTTAGATCTGACAAAATGAGTCCTGCTTCAAGGTAACTGATGTATACTAGTACGAAGCCTTCACTGTCGTGTAGTTATATTATTTTAAGCTCTATAAGTAACAGATATAATTTATTAATAGTTCAAAATAAATGCATAATGCTTTGCTTGCACAAAATCAGAACAACAGTGAAACAAAGTGAGAGTATGCAGAACAAAACCACTAAGCATAAAGCTTATTTCCATTGAACGTTTGGTCTTGACAACAGTGTAAATTTTATGAATTGAGCAGTCAGTTAACCCATGGGCTTTACCACTCATGCACTCTGAGAGGATTTTCATTAACATTGAAGTTTTCTTTTCTTCAGGATGGGGCCACCGCATTGTGGATTGCCTCCCAGATGGGTCACACCGCAGTGGTTGCCGAACTGCTTGCACATGGTGCCGAGGTTGATTCCACGCGGCATGTGAGTCATGTTGTTATTGTGATCCTGCACTGGTGCATAGATTAAATGGTATATTGTTAGACGTGACGGTTGCATCGCTTTTTCTGGCACTCGCCAGCTCATTTAATTTCTGGTATCGTCGTAGTGTCAACATGTGTCTATAAAGAAAAAAAAAATGGCAGCCAGTGCCGCTCAGAGTGACTCTAAAGAGAGAAATAATTTAAGCAGTATTAGTAAGTAACCCTTATACAATAACCAAGATAAAGCCCCTCTTACAGAAAAGACACAAAACGAAAGGTGAGGGACGATGCCATCTTGATGTCCTTGCACCAGCTCTACATGATGTCACGTATTTTGATAGTGTCTGCTTGGCCGTAGTCAAATTTTTATTGTTGAAGATGGACTACATTAGGCCCCAATGGCCCAAACACAAAGAATAGTACATTGAAATTCGGGTCTGCACGCTGACATACCAATTAATGTGGGGGTTCAGGTGAAATTTAAGAAATTGAGCTTTAAACCTAACTTTTTCTTCTAGTAATCAGCCTATTGCTTTTTAATTTGGAAAAGTATAATTTAGAAACGACACTTTATTAGTATAAGCTGACTTAGTGTTGCTCTTTATTGGCCCTTTAACCTCCTAATAGCCAACACTTCCCAGTGACTGCAAGTGATGTGCATCTTATGGACAATGTGCTGCCGAGATATGGATATATCCTAAGGATGTATCTAATACATCCTGCGGACCTCCTTCACACAATCGTTTGGCTGCACTTTCCGTGTCCTGCAGACATCGCTTGCATGTCCGCAAGGGAAATCATGTAGCCATGCTTCATACATAAACATGTACAACTGTACACACGAGCCACAGACATGATAGCTTCTAACTGTAATTCGAATTGACGAGAAAATATAATTCTCTTAGAAGAAACTCAGACAGAGCATTTTGGAGGGCAATCTATCCATGTGTTAGCTGAAAAAAGTCCATGTGCAATATCCTTGGGACGTCCGTGTTGGAATATCCTAAAATGGACTTTCGATGGATGTCTTATTTGTCTCTGAAACGGTGCACAGACATTGAGACATGATTTGGATGTCTCCCACGAACAAAGTGTTTTCACTGAGGTCTGCCGAAAAACAGTGCCAAGACGTCTTTTTTTTTTTTTTCGGTTTGGCAGCTCCACTTTTTTCGGTTTGACTGCTTCCACTTTGAACTGTCCCAAATTGTCTGTATTCATTGTGTATAAGTGCTTACTAAAGCCGATAGGGCCTTCTGCTGAATTCTGTGATGTGATGAAACTTTTCTATACATGCTCAGTTCTTCAATAACCAGTGTGGCAAGTTTATCATAAGCCAGTAATGTAGGGGTATTCAAATAGCTATCCTCGAATCGAATACCAATTATGTTCTAATTTCTAAGTGAAGTGGAATAATAAAGGTTGTGTGGAGTCTGTTTGCCAAAAAAAATTAAAGGTGGCTAGTTTGCACCATTTAATACATGTAATGCCATTCAGAATTGAATGTCCAGTCAACTGAGGTGATTGTAAATGAGGAACTAGAGAAGGACCATATGTGCCTCAATGACTGTAGTGAAACACAGGATCAGTATGTCTCCAGGTGCTGAGTCATGGAATGCTGCGTTCATTGGTGCACCGCACATCGTGCATACATAGCGAGATTGTCGAAACAATAAATTGCTTTGCCTGAATTGAGGAAAACAAATTAAAATAAGCTGATTAAAGGCGAGTCATTTTTTTTTAATGCTCAGGTGATATTCGAGCATCAGTAATTTATCTGCATCATGCATTTGGCTCAGCAATTGATTTCTGTGCACAGTAGCTACAGCTCTCCTGCAGCAGATTCACTCATAACATTCGGCATTTTCATCTGCTTTTCTCCCTGTAATGTCCTGTAGGTGTTATCCTTTGTTTTCAAACAGAAACAGAATATTATTCAACAGTTTTAAACAAAAAATTCTCGAGTCGAGTACTATGAATAAAGTAGCAAAGACTATTCGATTCGTATTTAACAATTTTGAATATTTCCACACCCCTACAAGAAACTGGTTTTGGACAGAAATGAACAGAGTTTGTCTCGGTTCCATAATTATTTGTCCCATAATTATTGATTTCTTGTAGGATTCTGTTGATAAATGCCTAGTCACAAAGTGCTATCCAATGGAACCCGTGTTCTAGGAACCCGGGAAGTAATTGTTACTGGTAAGGCAGAAGCCTTAATGTTACGGTCACTCGCACACCGCTGTCGGTGCCTACGCTCCAGGATCACGCGCCGTGAACGGCCACTGCAGGTTCGAGCACCACGAGCTTCCATGCGTACAGGGCACCGCTTCCACGCTTGCTCCGCCTTGCTTCGCGGGAGACCAGCCGGTCCTAGTTAGGGGAAGGCGAGCACGTGCACGCAGCAAGGGAGACCCTAGGCGAAGCTCTCCGGAAAGGACAACATGGCATTTATTAAGCTGGGTTTCGATACAACGCAAGTGTAACTCTACAACCGAATCAGAATCTAATTGCTGTACAAAAGCATGGCCAAATGGTCGCTGGTGGCCACTCACGGCACACCGCGACACAGAAGATCAAAGAGCCCAGTCTAGAGAGGCCGCGTATTGTTCGGCCAGTACCTGCCATCGCATACTCCGCAGCAGGGAAAATTGAAAGATGAACAAGCAAAAAAACAGACGGGGGCACGATCGGACAGCATTGACTCCGGACATCGAGACGACGGAAGAGTGCGTGCACCCGCCAAGGCCAGCAGCCCGGCGAGCCGAAGTAGCAGTCGGCGAGAGGAACACATACGCACCTTCCGATTCAAAGATGTGGTCTCCCCAGACCCCATCTTGCGCGTTCCAGGAAGGGCCTGAATCCCGCCAAAAATCTGAGCCAATGGGCAGCCCGTTGACTCCCCCATGGGCAGTATGACAGCCAAGTGACTGTGTTTTATGATCCTCTGCCATCCTGCCCAGGCAGGGAGGCGAGAGACATGGAGCTCTCGGAGACACAACAGCGTCACAGCTATTGCGAACACTCGAAACCCCACGATGTTCAAAGACTATAGCCTTAGGCTAGTGGTCTGGCATAATGCAGCTCCAGCCGAAATGCAAAATATCATATCTTTTTGTTCACTACTTTAAGTTACCGTATTTACTCGAATCTAGGACAGCTCCGATTCTAAGCCGACCCCCCAAAGTCTGAAGCCAAAAAAAAACAAAAAAAAACAAGCTTACCTCGAATGTAGGCCGAACAAAAAAGCGAGGACAGGGTTCACAAAATGGAAACAGCATTTATTGAATGTGAACATGCTGAGCTCATTCTATGTCTCATTCTATGTCATTACCGCTGCTATCCTTGTCGCTATCTTCCTTATCGCTGCCATTTTCAAACAGTGCACTATATTCAGTAACATCAAGCGCATTAGAGATGCTGCACTTTTTCAAGGAGTGCACAATCAAAGTTCCTGGGTAAATGTCATCCTCCTTGCGATGCACGCAAAAAGCATATCCCGTTGCCTCCTCCAACGACGGACGTTTTTCTCATCGATGCCGAAGTCCCGCCCAGCTTGCACGTTTGACGATGCCTCTGCGGCTAGCACAACTGTTCGTTAGAAAGCGGTACTATAGTGGCATTGCCTGTTTGGTGCCATTACGATAATGCCACGCCGCGCGCCGATGCTACACCACCGATACGACACAGGTCAAATGGCAACATCGCTCGTGTACTTCAGTTGGCTACTGGCGCGGCTAGTAGCGGCTGCAATACTGACTTTTCTAGATGGCGCTAACTTTGCACCATATTTATCAGTTTCAGTGAAAAAGCTGGTGTGTTTTTCAAAATCCTCGAATCTGAGCCGACCCTAGAGTTTCGTATATGATTATTTGAAAAAAAAAACTATCGGCCTAGATTCGAATAAATACGGTAGCATTACTCTATAGTGTTTCTTAAAGTGTAGAGATGTCAAGAGCGAGCATGGAGCAGAATTTGCAGCACACCCTCAGTTAAATGTTTGCTGCAAGTTATCTGTGATGTACACTAGCAGAGTGACCTTCTAAGAGTGAGTTGTAGACAGGTTCGTATTGAAGCAAAGCTTTCTTAGCAAACCCTCTCGGAATTAACTGACCGTGGCTGCTGTTGCTGTCTTGCTGAATAGTTCACTAGCATTATATTATTGCCTGTACGATGGTTGGATCGAACCTTGATCTCCCAGCACAATGGCCTGATGCTGTAACTATTAGGCCCCGCAAAGTTCTCTCGTGCCAATGCCAAGTCGCCTTTTTGAGACTATCAGTGCCTGTGTCCCATCATGTGGCATGTGCACACAACAGCACATGCACACGCCAGTTTTTTATTTCGCTGCGCACGCAGGACTGAAATAGGCAAATAGTAGTTGACCTAACAACAGCATACACCTCTCCTCATCATTCTTCTCTCCACAAACATCTCCTTCAATCTTGTGACATCACCACGTCAACGTCTCAAAGTGTGCATCCACATGAACTGCTGTTTGCATTTTGGCATAGCTTGTAAACAGTCTATTGCGTACACATTGCATTACGTTAAGGTTGTGACCTGCAGGGTGCAGAAACACATAAACATTGCATGAGATTACATGTTGCTTGGGAAGAAAGTAAGGACATTAGCATGCATCACATTTAGTTTTATAACATTTAATTAACCATTTCACAAAAGGTGCATTAGACCTGGATTTTTTTGTTTCTTCGCAGAGCAGTGTTTGAGCCCTAGTCGCTTTCTCGCAGGATGGTGCGACACCACTTTTCAAGGCGGCGCACAAAGGTTACACTGGCCTTGTCGAGCTTCTTGTCAAGCGCGGTGCTTCGCTAGGCCTTCTGAAGGTATGTCACACACAAAACCTCCAACTTGTGTGCCAGCAGTTTGCGTCGTCTCTTACCTTTTTTTTTCTTCTTCTTTTGTGGCCCTGGAATTGTCATTATAAATTATAAAAAAGTACCATTGTGGAATGGAGCTCTGTAACACATGTCCATTTGTTTATTTGAGTAGTGCCATTACTTTCGCCGTCTTACACAACACAGTCGCTCGGTGGTATTGGCATACCTGCCAACACTTGCGATTTTATCGTAAGGTATCTGATTTTTGGAGCTCCTGTACGACTGTAATAGTGACACCATTAATGTTACGATTTTTCCTTCGCATCCAGTTTAGGGCATATTTGAATAAAAAATAATATGAAGTGCAGTCGCTGAAGTTTAGAATGATAAATGTTTAGTAAGTTGGTAGGGATCCATTTTACTGAAAGGCACTTGTGCAAGCGAGAACACAAGTACAAACAAAAACAGACAAAGGATAAAGGATACTCAGCGTATGTATTGTCCTATTGGTTCCTTTTTGTGTCCATGCTTGCACGCCTGTCTTTCAGTATCAGACCGTTCCTGACCAATTTTCTCTACCGATTTCCCCGCCTGATTTATCGGACCGGTTGGATTAATCAGACCTACCCACAGCAGCGCCACCAATTATTGAACCAATGCACAAGGGCAACCGACTTTTACAGCAACGCTGTTTCTCCGGAGCCTGTGCCGTCGTCGGTTCGTTAAAAACCACGTGACCAGCGGGAGAGGAGAGGAAAAGCTCAACCCTATGAGAATACTGTGAGATGGTGCAGATGAAAAGGAGAACGGGGAGGGGGGTTGACTTAAGTTGCGCCGTCCAATGCTCGCGTTGGAGGGGGAGAGCGTGAGGCGCGCCAACCAATGGCGGTGTACGAAAAAAGTAGGTCAATGGAGGAGTGGGGTGTGAGAGGAGTTTGCGTTAGCGTTGGTTGTATATACGGAGCTTTGGTCAAGGACTCTTGTCTGGGAACGTCGTAGAAAAGCCTGAGGAACGCGCTAGGAACCTGTCGCCCGTGGACGCCAACGCGTCCCATCCCCTGCAACGTGCTAGGAATGCTGTCGCCCGTAGATGTCAACGCGTCCCATCCCCCACAAGAAGCCCCATTCACAGCTTCGCTGTGGGACCATCTTCACGGAGTGGAAGGGGCGGTGATTTTTTTCGGTTGCATTACATGAATGTTTCATGAGCAAAACTTCATGAACATTTCTGTTCGTCTATGGTGCACAACATTTTTGCTGTGACTAAAGAGCAGAGTGCCTGTTCACACCGTCCCTTCACAACTAATTATTCACTTGCTTGTAATGTGCAGTCAGCATCTTGAGTAATTTGGTATTTTTCACCATTTCTTTTTTTTTTTTTGCTTTAACTGTAGTATTCATCAACTGTTCAGTTGGCTAGTCTGCTATGGTGTTTCTTTGCTCAGCTCGAGGTCACATGTTCAATTTCTAGCTGCCACAGATGCATTCTGATGGGGTGAATGGCAAAAAACACTTTTGTACTTGGGTTTAGGTGCTCCAAAATAATCCAGAGCCCCCACTATGATGTCTCTCATAGCAGCAGTGTTGCTTTGAGACATTTAAGCACAATGATTTAATATTCTTTGCACTGTCTTTCACTCTTGATGGGCTGTCCCTGTTCTGTTTGATGAATGGTGATCCAGTCTTAGATTACTAATCTGATTCTACAGATATGTGCTTGCACTGTGCATTTCACAGACTCTGGAAAGTGTCAGTCAAATATAGCATCAGGTGTGTGCACGTGTGTGGGTTTTTGTTGACAGTACTTTGTTGACTGCAATTGAAAGATGCACAGATGGTCGGAATAATAAAGGACATACTGCAAAGGTCATCTAGTGTTTCACGTGCCATGAAGTCTGTGTGATTTGCAAAATTCCAGCAACATGCAGCAAAATGTATTTTGGGCATTCTGGGCGCTGCGTAAGCATAAGGCTGCAGGAAGGATAGGTCACTGAAAGGCACACCATGTACACTTGTGTCAAGACATCGTCGCCACTGTGGCTGCTTACTAATGCTTGCAAATACTAGTACCGAGATTCTGCTGAAGTGTCGTTAGCAGCATATGCATTAAGATGGCGGTCCCAAACCTTCTGGTCTTGGAGAGCCCCGCCTGCCTTCCCAAAGTGCTGAGATATTTAAGGGTGCCCTAAAATACCGTTTGCAGAACCCCTCTGTTCTACAGAACTCAGTTTGGAACCCCTACTCTATGCAATAGTTCTCATGTGGGTGCATTTGTGAGCCATCAATTTCAGTGACAAGTGAAGAATTTTCTCAGTTGTCAGCCTCACAAAATGTGTGTTGATCTTTTTGTCGCATACTCCTTGTTCGGCGCATGCCTCCTCTACCTGTTCTGACTGTCATCTCGTGTGTTGATTAAAGCTTTCACTTCACTCTCAGCACTTGTTTGTGCTGCTTCGTCTTTCTGCGCTACGTCTTGTTTGTGCTGTAAACATAGGATACATCACATTTCTGATGTGCCCAGTTGTAGCGTGTTTAAGCTGTAGCATTCTGGTACAATTTGTTTCTCTCTTGTTTTTCTAGAATGGTGAAAGTGCCCTTCACGCTGCAGCGCTTTTTGACCACCTAAGTGTGATCAAACTGCTTTTAGCTGCAGGAGCAGACCCGCAGTTGAGAAACCAGGCAAGTTCAATGAAGCCTTTTCCATGCATCCATACCTGGCGGTCAGCCAGTATACAAGTATACATGTGAAATGATTGCACAATGTATAAGTGGTTGAAATTGCTGCAGTTGGCAAAGAGGACCCACATAATCGTTGACATGTCAATACATAGCATGTCTTAACGTAACTGGATGTTTTGAAAAGGTGGTATGGCATTACAACCACCAAAGTGAAAACGCGATTTCACTGGTATTACTAAATTAAGCTTTTAATATTGCTACACGCGTGTGGTATTTGATTGTTTGACCGAGGCGCGCGGGCGCCATCACTCGAGAAAAGAAGAGGAAGAACGAGCTGGGCTCGCGCTGTGAACCTAACCGGTCAGCGCTGCAACCGCTGTTGTAAATACAACCTGTAAATAGTTGCCCGTCTTACTGACTCGTTCTTCGCGTAACAATATTAACAAAAAAAAGCCACTCTTATTGTGAGAAGTGGCTTAGTAAGCAAAAAAAAAAAAAGACGCAGGAATGGAAGATGAGTGGCAACTCTGCCTTTTCTGCACCAACTTACTGTGATGTTATGAAGTTAGAAGACATCTGCTCAAGCCTAGTTAATTTCTTGTAAGACAGGAACGACTACATGGTATACTAAAAAAGCCAGAGATTGAACTTAACAAGTTCTAAAATTATTTAATAAGGCACAGTGTCCCAAATACGAAAAAACATTTCAAAATTTGTGACATCACTGATATACTAGCGCCGGAATTTTGGTGCAAGATTTGAAAATGGAGGTTTGACCTTTATCTTCTAGTAATCAACCTATTACCACAAAATTAATTAAATGGAGTTTTGAAAGAATTATTTATCAGTTGAAACTAAGCTACTGTTTTTCTTTAGTATTGTTTTAATCTAATGTTACTAATAATAAGCTTGTACATAAATGACAACAGAAATTCCTTGACATTCAGCCTGTTATCACATAGCACAGCATTTGCTTCGGGGTTTGAATTCTTCCTCTTGGCGTAAGAGCCAGTGCCTTAGGTGCAAGCCTCAACTTCGGCATCTTTAGCCTAATCCTGTCGCACCTCTACCTCCCTTCGCCAGGTCAACAATGGCAATATTTGCCATTCGTTAAAGTTAATTGCACTCATCCTGCCAGACGAGCTATCTTAATTATCAAGAATGCACTCTGTTCACACACTAGAATTTTGCAAATTGAAGTCTGGTAGAGTGTGAAACAATGCTTCACACTGGATCACAGCGTAAGTTATCACTCACAGTTGACATGATGCAACACACTTTAGTAGGTGGAATTCGTACCTCAACAGCAGAGAGAAAAAAAAAGATAAATATAATGCGGAGCAAGTTATTCCGAAACACACACTAGAAAATGTGTCAACACTCTGAATTGAGCAGTGGGAAATAAAATCACCCTTGCAGAGCAACAAAAGCTTGCTCCATATTACACCATTGGAATTCACTTTGCATAACTTACTAGTTTAGTCGAATCTAACGGACTTTTATTCGATAAAACGGGTCCAAAAATTGCATGCGCGTCAGAATCGAGTACGACCGTAAATCTGCATTACCATATTGCCATCGGCATTTCAAATTGGCTGCCTCACACGTGCTTCGAGTCTAGCTGCCGTAGCTTCCTCCGTGTGTTGTAGTTTATGCGCTTAAGTCAGTCTTCCCATTTTCTGCGTTTGCTCTATCAGCACGAGCCAAGTTCATCATGATGGCATATTTAAAAGGAAAGTGATCACGTGTGTGGAGACGGACGGAAATCGGGCCGCATCATGGGCGTTCGGGGCACCCGAAACTTGTGTGTGGGAGAGGATTTTCGCCAGCAAATCAACACGGAAGGGTTTCAGTGGACCAAAGCAGGACGTATTCTGCGACGATCCACATTGGTGATACGATTGCCTTGGCCCCATTTTGAAAGCAATCTGCAACGGGGACACAGTCCGCCGCGCGCTGTGTTCTCACCACTTTTAGTTCCACTTATAGTTCATGTTGAAGCGAGAGGCAGCACAAAGGTCAATTCGCTCGCTGTTGCTGTCACACTTTCTTAATCCAGCGTTTTGACAGCGAGTTTCCGCTGTCATCGAGTGAGATGCGTTCAAGTTTGCTTGTGCGTACGTGACACCATGCTTGTTTACTTAGTAAGCGAATGTTTAAAAGTTTATACGGGCGAGAAAACTACTATCCTTACTTCGTATAGCTGTCTACTAACTTGCTGTCGCAATCAATGCTTCGCCTTTCGGGCGAAACTGCGACTTGTTTTTATTAATCGCAACTTTAGTGCATTGCGAGTAAATCTTTGCTATTACACATGAGAGCAAGTTGTATTTCTGTATGAAAGCATGAGGTGTGTGGTATTGTAAAGCACTTTTTTTTTGGTCACGGAAAACAGGTGCACATTGCAATCGAGGGTGCGTTAGAATCGAGTAAATACACTAATGTCCTACTGTTCTTTGCTTGCAGGATGGCATGACTCCACTCGACCTCGCTCACGAGGCTTCCAACACCCAGATCGTCGACTATCTGAGGCAGCACATCGCAGCGCGTCGCCTTCCAGACTCAACGCGCGCCTCCTGACGCGGTCTCGTGCCCAGGCTGGAATGAAAACCCTAGAGAACTATGCCACAGGCCCATCTATTTTGCCATCGTGTTCGTCTGGCAAAGACCTTTGCAGCTCGTGGGCGGTGGGCTGCCTCAATACAGTCACGTTGTGTTGCTTGTACCAGTGGCACACTTGTACATCTTCCCATGCTGAAGCATCAATGCACTTTGAAATCAAAGCTGTCAATGAAGAATTGAGAAGTTGGCATGGTGGTCATGTAGTAGCTCGTGAAGGAGCTCGTGAAGTGAGGTTTGCCTTCTGCTACGTTTAAGGTTGTTCTCTCTAGCAAGCTGAAACTGGAAAGCTGGACCCACACGGCAGACCGGACTGCTAGCCGATTGGTCACAATGATGTGAATGTGACACGCAGCATCCATTCGGCTGACCAAAAATGGCAGACGGCAGAGCATATCTACAGAGATGTTCTCATGTTGTACATGACAAAACGGCATTCATTTGAGCTCAGACAATACTGAGCATGTAGTGTTTTACATGTTGCTCCAAGATTGCTCCAAGTTGCTCCAAGACCACTGTGTTCCAAGCACGGTGGTCGTATATTGTTCTTCGTTATGTGTAATTTCAGCATCATACATCACTGTTTATTTGTTAACTGATATGGCGTGCAATTCAACATGTCGCAACCATGCAAGTGCAGCTTCTGCTGTGAAATGGCACAAGATGGTTATAGAAAGATCAGCTGTGTATTCAAAACACTTCAGCATACATGGTTGTAGGGATTCTTAAACTGTTTCGTTAGGCCTACCCAGGCAAGCGTTTTGGCTTATTGCCTAGTATGAAATTTGAACTCGCATGTACAACAGTGTTTGTAACTTGGCAAGAAGGCCACTAAATTTAGTGAGCTTTTAGTCACCCCAATGATTGCATTTGCCGAGCTCTAGCAAGTTCTTTAGTGATGCAAATAACCAGTAAATTGCCCTGGTAAAATTTTTTTAGACTTTGGCTAATGTTGCTGCCTTGTCCCTATGTCCCTATTTTATCTCAAGGGGGTTATATGCACTTCCATTTGTCTCTACGTCTAGATGTACTGCAGACCTTATTAGTAAACTATCTGGGTGCATTGAAGCTTGTTGTATATGCAAAGTACACTCTTGAGATTTGATACCGTTTTAGAAAATTGGAGTAGTTCACATTTCTCAGATTCTGACCCTTGAGTCACCACTACAGAAGGTGATTTAAAGCTACATTTCAAAAAGTAAGAGGAAGATGTCCAGGTTCATTGAAAACATAATTGACAAAATTCGGAGAAAGTTATCATTATCACCACCACTTGATGACTTTTCGCTAAAAGAATGTTTCAGACTGCGACCTAGTGACCTTGTCCCCCCCTCAAAAAAAAAAAAAAGTTTTACTAACACTGGTGTGCACGTGTTTTCAGCTAGACAATTTTTTGCCGATAAGCAGCTGCACATAATTCAGTGTTTCACTCAGTACATGGAACAGTGTGTATAAACATGGTGTAAGAAGAGTTCAACTAAAATTGTGCTCATGCGTGTTTGTTCAACCAGTCAAATTGAAGCGAAGCTGTGTTCCGAGAACACGGTGTCAGTGTCAAAAAACAGCTTTTTCAACGAACTGCTCACATCAAAACAAAGGGCCTGTCTTGAAATTTGCACTTGAAAGCTGGAGTGATATTATGTTGCTCAGTTTATCGGTAAGTGCCTGCACTCCCCTTACTTTATTGGACAGTGCTGTATGCCATACAGTTTCGATTTCTAAACAATAACTTTACAGCAAACATATGACTCTCTTCTCGGAACTCACTATAGCTGGCATTGGAAATGCACACGTAGGTTAAACAGCACACCAAAGCAAAGCAATAGAAAAGTAAGAAATGAAGCAACGATTGACGAGCAAGCTAAACTGCTATTGAAACTATGCATTGCTGATATGTTGGGTGCACGGTGCTTGCTGGAAAACTAAGTGCTCAAACATCTCATGTTGCTTCCTCATTATGTCTTGTCCCATTTATCAAAGAATTTCATGGACGCTGCTTCTATTAGTAATGACATCTTTGAAGGGAACAGCAGAAAAGACACTACAAGTGACTGTCGCTTGTCCCGTCTTTCGCGTTATGTATTCCCTTCAAAGATGTTGCCTTACCAGCTAGCTCAGATTCAGACCTTAGTTCTATTCATAAGTAGGTGCACACTTGTACTACCTTGGTCAACCATGAACAACCGTCGTCATTGGCAAATGTTTACAGGTCATGGCATTGATGACAATCGTGAATTTGCTCAGTGGTGGCGCAGTGCTTTTAATTTATTAGATCACCTTGCAGGTAGAAAAAACTACTCGAAGCTAAAACTTGAGTTCAAGGCTGTATACTCAGGCTCTGTGTGAATTTAGACTTTTAATTTTTTCAAAATTCTTCTGACCTGTATACTTCTATAGCCGACTGTACTTCCAAAAAAAGAAATCTGCTCAGTAACATTATGGATCCTCCGTTATGATATCCACGGTTGTGTAGCTATTGTTCAAACTATGCATCGGGCACTACAAAATGATCACTCAAAGTAATACAAAAACACCGTACCTTACATGTTGTCGATGGGCACTCGGGATGTTTGGTTTGTGTTTCTGGTGGTCAGTTGGGGCGAATTTGGAACCTGAATTTCTCAGCATACGTTATTCACATTTTCTTGGCGCACCGTATGTTGTGTAAATGAAGGGAGCCAGGTATAAATGGCTCATCTAGTTTGTAAATTGCTGGCTCATACACACCCAAAATTCATTTGAAGGTGGAATCTCTTAGCGCATTTTGGATAATACCATGCATGGGTACGGTACCCGTCCCTTTGTTCAGAATAAGTTAGATGTAAGCAGTCGTTTGTGGTGATGTAAGGTGCACTTCACGATAGCAGTGACAGGTGGCGCCACTGGCCATATTACTGAGGCCCTTACTGTCAAACCTGTTCATAATGGAGTCTCATACATTCCAAAAACTCCTTCGTAATATCCAATGTTTGTTAAAAGCGTGCACACTGATATTTGCAAGGAAAAAAATAACATCGCGATTGGCTCTATGCAAAGTAAATGCAAACGTGATGCCTCCAACAGGCCAACGTAAGGCTCTCTCTATCGGTTTTATTGGCCTACATCCGGCTTGTCGTGCCGATACATGGCACATGTGCAACACCTAATTACAAGGATGCTTTGCACCGTTAATATTGTCCCCACTACTGCAGGTGACATTTGTACTACCTTGGTCAACCATGAACAACTGTCGTGCAGTCAATATAAAGCTGTGTGATCACAAGGGATGGCACGTTGACTTGCCGGCTGCAGTTCAGCCAAGCCAAGCCATTGTCCAAAATGGATATGCTCGTCCAGAATGTGCCATTTCAAGTTGCTCTTTCCGAGTAGCTGAAGTTTTCACTGCGAGAATATAAACTTTGAGATGCGAGCAAGCAAATATTCATTGTGTCAGATCTTGCATTCTTGATTTGTTGTTGCAGTAGAACACTGATAGATAATGACATGGTTAACCAAACTTTAGATTTACTGTGTTATATCTGATAATTCGTTACATTCGTGTTCGCTGTATTGAGGTACGACTGTACTTGTTCATTTTCGCATTGCCTCACACAAAATTGACTTCTAATTTACCATGGATGAAGCAAGCAGCTACTGCACCCAAATGTGGTCGCAAGCAAAATGCACTGTAAGATGCCATCTCTACGTGAAATCCAGATGTGATAGAACCAGAAGTTTAGTTGGAAGTTAGAAGGGCCATACAGCACCACAACAGAGGTGTGGATTGTGAATATGATCCAATATTTATCACGTAGCACAAATTGTGGGTGCCAGGTCTTTAACATGCCAAATGTGAGCAATTATGGTGATAAAAACACTCCGAAAAGAAAGTTGGAAACAGGCAGAAACTGTGAACAAAGATATTGTTGCTTACACATTACTAAATCCTGAATGTGCATTAGGTGTCTGTGCAAACATCCGTGGAATATGCATGGCATGAACATTGCATCGCTTGCCAAATGTCTGTGTGCTTTATCCAGATACACTTCAATAACAAAGTGTGGTCACAGATTATGATCTTGTGCAGCATGCTTCAGTCAGGAGATAGGCTTTTTCAATGACTATAATGTCTTAATGGATATTGGTGACTGATTGGGACTGTGCTCTTCAACGAATGCAAAAGCTGAAAATTATCTTGACCAATTGAAAGTGCCACTAAACGATTAAGTTTTATCTCTTGCCTTCCTTATTCAAGTATGCATGAAACATAGAGGTGCTCTCATTGGCCGAAGAGGTCTACTACTTCGATTACCACTGACGAGCAGCTGAAAAGCTGCGTTTGATGATCAGAGCTTTACCCCAAGAGCAACTAGACAGCGGGGAAGGCTGTCAACACAAAACCTCGAAGGCCAACTGCAATGTGATTTCGGATCGTGTAAAATGTCTAGTTTCAAATAGTGCAGATATATTGCAGCCTCTGTGTAAAACTTCAAGATTGAAATATGAGTGAATGCATTACAAAAAGTTTGTAAAAAAATTGTTTTTTATACCAAAGCTGAAAGACCGGAAAAACACAAGTGCCATTATCACTGGCTAAATATGACACTGAACCTGGAATGTTGAAAACTGGCATGGGTGTCTCAACCTGACCTGTACATGCTGAAAATCTTGGAGGCCATCTCCTGGGTTCTGCGTTGTGGTCGCTAATCACCAGGTGATTGCATAATCTGTTAATCTGTCAACATTCAGAGGCTGTTAATGAGAAACATTTGACAATTACCAGCTGCGCAGCTTTGCCAAGATTGTTTTGACAGCATACACTATTAGTTTATAACCACTTTATTTTCATTGCAGTTTGCTAATGAAACATTGGAACTCAAATATAATACGAGAATCAGATTTGATCTGCCAAAATCTATTTACAGAGGCCTTGTATAGCTATACATGAAATGATATGGTATTTTGAGCAAGTATTGAAGGTTGATTCAGTCCACTTTTACAAAGGCGATCTGTGCACTATGAGTGCGCAAAATTCAAAGGCACTGATTGGATTGAACATTGCACAATTCTGACTGGTACTGCATGTCCCGACGAGGTTGACGTAATGCAAGTTGACTGCACGTGAATAACAGTGCACGTTTCAGCCTGCTCTACGTCATGGAAGTTGACCTCCGAAAGCTTTTGAGAACTGCTATTTTTTCCTGCATATATTGTCACGCCAAAGCACTTACGCCTGCCTAAGAATGATTTTCCGCACGAGCCGAAGCTGTTGTCCTTGCAAGAAATTCATGGCGGATCATTTTGCCTTATCCAAATTTTGTAAACAAGATTTAAACAGTGGTAATGCTTGCCTACAAACACCAAACGGTCACACGAGTCTGCATAAACAGAGTGACAATGCCAGTGGCATGCTGCAAATGCCAGTGGCATTGTTTGCATAGTCTTATTTTCTTGAAACAATATAAATTTTGATGTAGTGGCATTGTGTGGTATGCCACTGCCAAGTATACTGGCATTGCATAATGCAGTACTAGTTACTTGCATACTGTGTAATGCCCTGGGTATGTTTTGTGCTATATACGCTGTGCAACGCTTCCTCATGTAATATGGAGCTCTACAGCAGCATTAAGTGTACATATTTCACGCACACCTGCGAAAAACTTGCCTTGCCACGTACTGTTCTCCGAGAGATCTTTGCAGGTGGCTTTCACGTGCGACTTATTTTTCTTGGAACAGAGATACTCTCGCGTAGATTTGCACAAGTTTTTTCGTGCCTCACTCTTGGCGACTCGAGCGATATTGTGCTTACTTTATCAAATGTGGCCGAAGAAAAGAGCCCCACCTGTGTGTCGAAGACTACAGTCACTATTCAGGCACATCAGATGAAAACAGAAACTCCCCTGTTCTAGTTTTTTACATCTGTAAAGGACAAATTCTCTTACAGTGTGCGAGTGTAAACGTGTGCGTATATGTTATGTGTGTGTGTTTTAAGAAGCAACCCTTCCGAGTTGCAGTGCCACAATCGCCGTACGTTGTACAGAATGCGGCGTACATCACTTCCAGAGTGCCAGCCGTGGAGAAGTATTGTTTACAATTTTTCCGATTACCCTGTTGAATGTGTTGTCACGTTTTGTTGTATGTCGCATGTTGTGTTAATTTAAAACCTGCCTATCCTTTTGTTATGCTATGATAGTGTTACTTGACGAAACTGAGGCACGCTATGGAGTGCTGGGAGCAAACAGAATGTGGCTCCAAGACCTAATATTGAGCTTGCTGAAAGCCTTCCAATCGTCCCACCTAAATTGGGATTCCTGGTCACTTCATCCACATAGTAATACCATTGCACTGTAGAGAACCATAACTGTGTTTTGATTACCTGCACATAGCTGAGGCAGTGGCAGGAGTACTCAGAGCACACTAGCCACGAAAAAAAAAAAAAATGGGGAGCTGTTCTTGATGCTTAAGGCCTTATCTAAAGGGTTTTTGCAGCAAAGATGTGTAGGGGAGCTTTGAAATGGCATCAAGGTTTGGCGGTGTGGTCGATATCGAAAATACACAGCCGCACTGTATTGACTGTTGCAATAATTGAGAGTGCTAGGTACATGCGCCTGCTCCTGCTAAGCCGCTCGCTCGTTCGCGCTCAAAGTTTGCATAGAGGTAGCATTTCGCAGCAAGTTTTGTTTAATACCATGTTTCCAGGCATTAATTACCAGTTTTGTCCGCAGTAAATCTGGAATGGGTGTCTGCAGTGACGCCTCTGAAGATATTTCTTTTATGCTGCAGCAACGGAACATTAGTGCCATCTGTCACTACTGTGGTGAAAATACAGTGTTCACCGTAACCGTGGCAGATGGAGCCACCACTCCGTTGCAGTAAAATCCGCACATTTTGAGTGGCATCGACACTCAGAATGTGTGTTAGCAAGTCTTGGGTAGACCACGGGCAGCAGACCGCCAGGATTTCTGAAGGGTGTGAGAACTGTGTGCACCTCGCTGTTTTTGATGTATGAATTGCTTGGGCTTGCACACATCTGTGAAGGTTTATTGTTATTAATTACAACTCCTTGAGCATGTTGTGTTGGCAGGTTGTTTGCCACACTGCCGGAACTTGACTCATTTATTGTTATTTGCAATGTAGTTGGCACTAAGTCTGTTCGATTTGCGTGCACCACTCTGAACGAGCTCACGGCAGTGCATGATAAGTTTGAAAATTGTGCTGCTCGATTTCTGCGGTGCATGCGTAACGAGACACTTGAAACGAATGCCAAGGTGCAGACGCAGTGCAAGTGTTATGTTTTATCCGACTAATGTGCTCCGAGTGCTTAAGTTTGAGGGTCCCGAACCACAGGTATGATCGGCTTCTGAGGCATAAATACACCCTTGAAGCGCAGGGTGTATTTATGCCTCGGAAGCCAATCATACCTGCTGTGTCTGTGACACAGAAGACACACGTAAGCGGGATTTTAACAGTGCTTGGACCCGCGTGCTGGGTTGTTTGCTGTGCTGCTGCTATGCACCTGTAAATCTGCACCAAGTCGGCACCGAGCGAAGAGAGGGTACAGCGAAGTCGTGAAACGCCCCTGCATCTTTTGAAACAAACAGCATGCTTCAAGAGGACACCATTACTGAACCACTAAAATTAATGATTAGAGTGCAGCACTTCGTAAACTAGTTCAGGTGGTGCCGACGAATCGAACAGACCTACCGTCTTCATTATATCACGCTGAAAGTCACGTGTCACGCAAAATCTCGCCACATCTGTACACGCGCTCCCCAGCTTGGCAATTTGCATACCCATATACATGCAAAACGCAGAAAAGATCTCATTAGACAGCTGCCAAACAGACATGAATGAAATTTGCTGCATTTAAGTGAGAAAATGAAATACTACTGGCCTTTGGAAGCAAAATTTTATACCCAGGGCTTTGAATTTCTCAACAAAAGCTGCCAAAAACCTACTATCGTTGGCAACAAACCACAATCGGCATTAAAAAAAATGTATGGTTTGCCATCGCTTGTTCTGAGGCACACAGTTCCTTAATTGCCCTCATCTACATTACACTACTTTAGTTGACCCTTCGCTAACTCAACTAGCCTACACCAAGATGCTGTCACCTCACTTGCGACTTGTGAAACAGCACATGGCTCTGACGAGTACTGAATGAACAGTACAGCAGATTTTAACTCTTGCATACTGATGCACTTAGTTTGATAATATAGACGTATACTCTGTGATTAAACATGCATCTTTGTGCTACGATATTAAGACTTATTTTCATGGCACTCCACTTTTGTCTTGAATGGGTAGGACCATGCAGTGGCTTGCGAGTGAACCAATCAACGCCGTCTTGAAAACAGTTGGTCACGAGATGTTCGGTGCATGAAATGATGTTGGAACCTAATTTCAGATCTTTTCAATGATGCCGGCATTGCAAGACAGGCAATGCGGCAGAATAAGAATGTTTCTGTTAAGTAATTTTTCGCTGGAAGAAAAGAAACCTGCTGTTCGCATCCAATTTTCATGCAGGCACTTTGCACTTGAAGTGGACACAGTCATTTCTTTCTTTGTCTCATCATGTACAGGTTACTTATCCTGTCAAGTTTTATTAAATAAATACATGTACATCAATATGAAGTTGTGTCTTCTTGCAACTTCTATGTCCTGACATTCTTTTGACTACAATTCCCACGATTCGTCGCAGCTTGGACAGCTTCCGGACACGGTTGATCTTTTACGAAAGATCTGCGATGCACAGTGACTGTGGAGCTTGACGGGGCAGTTGGGGTTGGGACACAGCTCGCCCTGCAACAGAAACAGAGACGTGTTGTGATAGTGACAAGAATTACATGAAATTCACTTTTGATTAGGTGTGCACAGAATAGTCTTTTGGTGTCACGGGTCAAAGCTCAAAACCCTCAAATACTGTGCAGTCCACTTATAACAATATCAAGAAGAATGAAAAATCCGATCGTTATAACCGATCATCGTTATATCTGGACTGCCGTCAAAAAGATGCTGAATATAGCTTTGCAGTCCCGAAACCAAATTTGCCACTTGCGATAAAAAATCGACGTTATAGTAAGAAGGCTGTGAAAAATAAAATGTTTATTTATACCTATAGATAGCGTCTCAATCGTTAGGAGCGCCGAAATAGAAATCTGCGCTTTTGCGAAATTTCGGAATCACAATCGCCGTGTGCATCACGTCCAGTTGCTGTGCCAACACTGGATGTTATAATTTACCGTGCATGAAATTAATGAGTGACTCGAGCGACAACATTGCACTTTGGTTGAGCATCGGGGTCGGTGTCAAAGACGAGCCATTGTCAATCTCGTCGTCAATGCCACTGCTGTCGTCACTTCCGTCACACAATGCCGCGTCTGTTGCGACAACGATCGCCCCGTCGGAGGTCTGTTCACCGAGGCAGCACTATCTGCACTCAAAAACTCCTCCATCGAAGCACCACCTATTTCATCGTTGGTAGCGACGTGCTCCCAGAGTTCGATAATGTCAGTGGCTTCCACCGTGTTTGTTTCACCCATAGAGGTTTCATCCTGGCACACAAAGCCCGCCTTTTCCGTTGATCGGCATGGCCACTGCTTCTTGCCTTTATGATCGTGGCGCTCCCGGTTTTCGTAATCGTCGATATCATTGACTGCGTGAGCTTGTACTTCAAGTCCTGCAAAATTCTCAGCTTCGTCTCAACAGACCCCGCTGTGCGCTTTCTCGGCGCACCTCCCGCTGCTTCCACCACACATTATCATGCTCGCTGAGAGAGGCAGATTATAAAGGAGCGCAGGCCGCGCATCGCTTATCGCTTTCTTCATCCTCCCCTCCTCCTCCTCTTTCTTTGGACTACCCGTTAGCCACCGTATCTGGACGCTTGCACGACCACCGGCGACGCGGACACGAAGCAGCTGGCGCCATCTTGTGCACGCTGCGTCAGCTTGCGATGCTCTCCATGGCTTTCGCAATCGGCGCGCAGTAATGGCGGCAGGTACGAACTCGCGTAGGCAAACTTTTGCCCCGTCTCGGTTAAAGGCAACTTAGGAACGCAAATTTCACGATTATTCTGCATGAAAAACGCTGCCCAGAAGCAAAATTTTCATCGTTATATCCGATATGCGGTGAATAATATATCATTATATATGTTTGTTTTTTCTCATAGCTCTAATGCACAAGTTGATACTTTTAAGTCGACTGATCGTTATAACCAATATATCGTTATATGTCGTATCGTTATAAGTGGACTGCACTGTAATTCATGTACGTGAAACACCCAGACTGGTTGTGCCATCTATCATCTTACATCTATCAGAAATTGGTTAAACTAAAATTTGATGTTGAGTTTTATTCTTATACAACAGATGACACGACAAAGCTTATTGGCTGTCGGTTTTTCTCGTGTGTTGTTTTCCAACATGGCAGATCGGTGCAAAAAGCCTGCACATTTTTTAACAATGCGTAATTGTCAAATATGACACAGTAAATGTAAAAACTTTGTTGGAGATATCAGCATGTAACAAATACACTCAAGCTTCAATGTAACGAATTATCGGATATTATGAAGCAAATTTAAAATTTTGTTGGCCATGCATTATTCCAATTAGTATTCCTACTGCTAGTACAGTATAGACCACTTATAACGTAACCGGTTATAGTGCAGGACCGGATATAGTACGGTCTTTTCAGACCCCCGTTAATTTTCCCATAGCACTCCATGTATACGCATACCGCCTTACAGTGAAGCCGCGTGAGACGAAATACCGGTTATAATGCAGCTTCCGCGGGAAAATCTCGCCGACAAGGGCGGCAGCCAGCACGCTTCTCAACAAGGTGCGTGCTCTCGCTAGGCATGTGCATTATTCAGTGCAATCAAACTGTCGTTAATTCGGACTACTTTTGGAGCTCGAGGAGCGCCGCAAATGTGCGACACAAAAGAGCAAGAACGGCGCTAGCGTCCAACTGAAACGAAGCGGCGGAGTCCGCATCGCCACAGTCATCAGTTGAAAACGTACGTGAATGACAGCAACGCCGGAACGCTTCGAGTCTATTTGTGTCTTTAAAGCCTGTATTCTTGCGTTTACCGCTGCGCATAACACCGCGGGCTTTCGTAACTGCGTAGTCATCCACGATCGTGTCGATAGCGGCCGCGGTTTTCTCCGCAGCGGTTGCGGCGAATAGTAGTTTCGTTTTTAGTCGGTACACGCGTCGGCTGCGTGCCTACAAAACTGCGTAGTCGCCATCGATGATAGCATAGATAGCGACCGCGGTTTCTACTGCAGGTGTTGCAGCGAATGGTAGTTAATTCGCCCAGACTCGGTGCGTGCGTCGGGCGCGTGCCTTCAGCACCGCAATGTCGCCGTTCATAATCGCGTCGATAAGTGTCACGGTTTTTTTCGCAGCGGTTGCGGCAAACAGTTGTTTTGCTTTGACTTGGTGCAAAGCTGTCGAGCTTGAAGAGCACCGGCTACATCGCGATGTGCGCGTGATAGTACAAGCGTGTCTACATTTTTGGTCTACATGTTTTGCATACGTGCAGAGCTTGAAAATAGTTGTTTTGGTTATAGTGCGGTACCGCTTATAGTGCAGATATTTGTGACTCCGGCGACTTACGTTATAAGCGGTCCACACTGTATAATGGTTATAATGAAGCGTAGCTCGGCCTTCAATTTCATTATAGCAGGGCTTTAGTGTATAAAAATACTATTTGAGTTAGACAGTGGTATGTTAGCCACTGTAATGTTGAGTTGTGACGGACTATAGAAAATGTGAAGCCCTCTAAAAAAATTTTTGACAGAGGGGGAGCACTTGCCTTAATGCACATCTGCTTGCACACGTGGCAAGTTGGAAGGCCTTCGCCGAGCTGTTCTCGGAGGTAGGGCTCCATTTCAAGGAGTGTCAGTGGACTCAAGGATATGTTGCCTTCCTCCTAACAAAGAACAAAATGCCCCACACCATTATGCTCCTGCAAACATGTGAAGTGCTGTAAAATTGAACAAAAGGCACCGATAAACCTGTAGTAAATTAACTAGGCTATTACAACACCAACAAGCTTGCTTTTACAAGTTTAGTTGAGCACTATAGACACTTTCAAGTGGGCAGTTCGCACAACAGAAACCAGACAGCACCATCGGTTCAACGGACACTTATAGTTTATTACAATTACCAAGGTTTCTGGCCATGGAGTTTTTTACCATTACCGTAGAAGAATAAAAATATGACAGATCCAACGCGTTTGTCGGAATCAATGTTAAGTGAAGCTTTCATGAAGCATTTCAATTAAATGGTATGCAAAAAGGCACAATTTTATCTTTACACCCAAGTATGCACAAGGAATTCTATGCATTCTTTTCCCACTACATAAGTTTTTTCTCATTTGATGCCACAGTAATACGCATTAAAGGTTCATCTTCAGCACTGCATTTCGCAGCACAGCGATTAAGTGCCTGCCTGGCAAGACATGAAGGCCCCCACAAAGCAACCCACGCGACTCGCGCAGCTGCACAGCCTCTGGGAGCGACCCAGTTTTGATTATACCATCTCTGGGCTTGGCCAAATTTCACCATCTCCGTGATTACTCAGCAGAAACCGATCGAGCACATACACCAAACCTCAAAGAAAAAGGCATAGAAAGCTTCGCTTTAATAAAGGAATTATGCACTTGAAGGCGTATATTTCATGCAGCGAGGATATTTAAGTACTGTTTGTTGTTTTGTTGCTTAATTCCGCGGAGTACAGCATCACTGGTGCATCCTGTATGGGTAGTACAGATGGCTATATAAGCTGATACGTTATACGCGTGCTATACTGTGCATGATCTATTCAACGAGACAGCATCTGCAGCCACAATCAGCAGCAGAAAGGTTTCATAAAGAAAGCTTTAATTTAAAGGCTAGTGCTGCAGTGCTGTTGTATGTATGGGGATGCGTGGACTTACGATTGAGATCTTCCTCCAAGAGCCAAGACGCCTACAGCTTTTCATCCATCGCAATGGCTAAGCCTCAACCAAAAAAATTATGTAAAATGCTATTTCTTCACTATTATCGAGTAAGAACACATCTTTATCAAAATGTGAGACCTGTGCAGGGTTGTACACTTATGTGAAACGTGATCAGCACTGGCACACAAAAAAATTTGGAGAAAAGATGACAGTGTACGCAGTCAGTATGCATCAGCTTCAATATAGTAGTGCAATTTTGTTTATCCTTGCTTATTTGTTGTGATATCTGTGAGTAAACAATTAAACATGTGTTATTGGTGAATCGAGACTTTCTATCAAGGCTTTATTGTAAGAAGGCTTTACTTAAGCAGCCATTACAATGTTTTAGGCAATGTGGTCACGTTCGGAACAAGCCAGCCATCGATATTTCAGCATTCCCCTGGTGAAGCAGCGTGTGTTAAAGAGCTTGCATAACCAGTGTTGGAAGAAAAGCATGCAATGTCATAACCTGTAAAACCAAAAATGGGCCTATCAAGGTGCCAAACGTGCCTACGGGCAAAGGCCACAGTTATTTGCCACACGAAGACTGCCCTTGCCTGAGGCCACACTTAATGCACAGAATCGCATCAGCGCAAATAAACAGGCCCTTTCAGTAGTGCTCCGATAGCAAGCACACCATATTTATTCAAATATAAGATGAGGTTTTCCCAGAATCCTTAGCCTTGAAGTCACCCCCCACCTTTATATGCGAGGCTGATACTAGATTCAGTTGCTGTTTCAATATGGCAGCAGCTGCTGCCACATTTCCAGCGATCCAACTGTTACATGGCAGCGCAAATTGTAGCATGGTAGCGCAGCACGTGCTACTGTGAAGCAACACTACAAGGTGCAATTTGCACTGCTGTGAAGTCGCACCTGAAGACAAAATTCATGTATAGCCCACACCAATTATTCCGACTACTCCGGGGTCTTCTGATTATTTGGTATTTCGGGCAATTCCCACTGAGTCTATAATTTATCGGCTGATTTATATTGCCTTATATTTGTGCATACTTAAGTTCTTTTTCTTGGATCCCCCAACTGCACACCCCCGCCTTATAATCAAATAAATACGGTATGTACTGCAATGCATTTTAACATTGTTATTGCTATTTTTGTAGCAGAATTGAGTGAGTGGTGCAAGGAGCACTATCAAAAGGCTTGTCCCTGACATCAGTAGTCCACCTGTTCCAATTCGCTTCCAGTCATCTTAACTGCAGAATATGACACAGGTTCTGTAAGTCTGGCACTTACCACTATCAGACAACCAAGTTCGACCATCTGATCAACAAGACTTTGAGCTGTCCTTATCTGAAGGCCCGTGTCATTATCATCGTAGACCATGTTGAGTGCTGCTGTTGAGGTTATGTGCCCACTGTTGGACTCTGCAATCGTCACCACCTGCAAGTTGTACCATAGAATCAGAACGGCAGAGATAGCAGTACAGACAAATTTTTGCAAGGCCAACCCTGTACACCAACCGAATCAATCCTCTTGGTGGCCTGTGGTAAACAAAGCGATATAGTATTATTTAAAAATAAACTTTGACTCGAGGCACCACACATTTACCAGTTCAAAGCAATGTGTATGTACCATGCACTAAGCAAAGGATAGCGCTTTGGTAGCATCATCAGTTATCAGCCTATTTATGTCAACTGCAGGACAAAGGCCTCTGCCAGCTACCTCCGATTACCCGTCTTGCGCCAGCTGACCCCCATCACATGCCTGCAAATTTCCCAATTTCATTACACCACCTACATGTCTGTTGTCGTCGGTTGCACTTCCCTTCTCTTGGCACCCATCCTGCAACTCTAACAGACCTCTGGTTATCTGCCCTATACATTAGATAGCCTGCCCAGCTTCATTTCTCCCTCTTAATGCCAACTAGAATAGTGGTGACTTCAACACTAGAGCAAAAAAGAATATTTGTGCATTTTAGCAGCCAGCTTTTCTCAAGAAGGATACGTTGCCATCATGGGTCCGTCGCCAGGTAACCGTTCAGCAAGAACATATCATCACACGTTAGTGATAAGACCTGGCAAGCAAGGCAGGCAGGTGAACAACCAATTTAAAAGGGAACTCTTTTACTGGGTGAACATGTGGCCTCCGAGTCAAGGCACCACAACTTGGTGGAGCCGATGGCAACAATGCGGTCAGCGTATAGAACGAAGATGCCACCACACTGTTCCCTATTCATAGAGGCATTATTGTAGATTCTGGATTACCGTGACATGACCACACAAGTTCAATAATGTACTCCAGTAATCGGTCCTCACCCACAACTGCACACCCTGACAATACAGGCCCATCCATCTACACATGGCTGCAACATTCTAGGTGCGCAAACATTCTGATAATGTTAGCGCATTATTACGGAGCAATGAAGGAAGACGATCTAGGGCACATCCTTGCGCGTGAATGTTTAGCCAGCCATGTTGACTCTTTGTGTGTATATGCATAGTCTGTGAATACAATGTGTATAAATTTCCTGCAACCCCATAGTATGTATATCGCACACGACATAAAAACGATAATGCACATCACGTTTAATCTGCCAAAACGTATGAGGCAATATTTTCAGTTCAATTTCCCTCAATTGTATTAACTTCAGCCACCGCAAATTGGAAAAAAAAAACATAACATCTGCTGAAACAGGATGGCGAGATGGGGAAGTTGGCTAGAATTCATTTTGAACAAATAACACAGTGCAAGCGAACAGGCACAAAAAGGAAGAAAAAAATGACGACATGACATGAAAAAGTGCATTTTGTAATTTTCTTCGTTTTGGATTCCTAAACATATGAAGCTCGGATCGCCTGCTTGAAGCTTCGATTGGTGGAAATGCAACTCGTGACATTTCATTTCTCCCACGTGCAAGGTTTTGTGCACAGCCATGTTTTTGTTATCGTCGGCGCCGGTCATCTTCGTATTGCTTCAAATTTTTCTGCTGATTCATTGTTATTGGCAGGTGGTCGGCGCTGTGGTAGATTACGTCCGCCATAACGTCTTCAATGCGGAAAATATTTGTGATGTGAAAAAGCACTGCAATACAGAAACAATTGCCACTGTGCAGCATCAAGTTGAAGGAGAGGATCTAACATATGCAACAGAGGCATTCGATTAAGCCCTGTCACTCGGAGAACAAACTGGCATGTTTTGAAATCTTTGAAGCGATTTTTCTCAGTTCTCACGTTTTGGCCAATTTGCAATTTTAAGAAAACTATTGTTTCAAAACTCCGAAGATGAAAACTGTTAGCAAGATTGTTCTTATGCTGAAAATTTGTCAGGAACAAGACTATGGACATCTTGAATGTCTAAATTGCGTCTATCAAGAAAAAATGTACACATTTCTGGATCACAGTAAGAAGCAAACAAGAAAAACAAGAAGACTTACGTTTTCAAGTGATGCGATTTCAACAGAAAAAGATATAAATTTGTAAGCGGCTGCTGCTATTTTGCAATATAGGGCACCCAGAAGATATTTACTCTAAATATTTGCTTTATAATAGTTCAAATAATACTTTTCCTAGGTGACAAGTTCATTTTGTTAATGGGACATTCATAACGTTTTTTGTGTTAGGGTAATGAAATTTACTATTTGTTCTAATGACAAGAGAAAATATCCTGCCAAGTTATGTTAAAATTGGCTGGTCGGTTCAAAAGTTGACCTTCCAGTCCTCCATTTCCCTTATAATAAAGTCACTTGAGAGACAGCACTGTGCCACGGTTTCTTTCTTCCTTTTGTGTCTGTGTTCCTTTGAGCTGTGTTATCCTTCAAAATGGACTTGCTGAAATACTAAGTAAAAATCAATACAGAAAACTGAGGGTCTTGATTTTTGTTAATTACAACCACATAACCAGCAGACAATGAAGCCCGGGAAAGTAGAGGGGACATTACCTGTTCTACATTATTGAAATGCATAAATGATACGGTAAAAGAAAATGAAAGTCAACGAAACAACAATCTGCTGCCAGAGGGAGCTAGCTGCTGAACCCACATCTTCCACATAATGCACGCAACGAACTACTATTAAGCTGAAGCATTAGCGCCCTCTCCCCCTTTTCTTCCTATCCACCTTGTTGGGTTTTTCGGTATGTGTTCTGGATCTAACCTTCGGAGAGTTAGCGAGTGCCACTTACAGCTATGATGCACTCTACAAAATGTTTGCACCCTTTTTTTGGCCTTACCTTGTCCCCAAACAATAATCGTCATGTATCTTGAGTTCCTCTCCTGTCTCTAACGCTGCACGCTTGGTACTTCCAGGTCACAGTGTGACATAGCATTCTCGACAGGAAAGTGCCGAGCTGCAGAGTTTGCAAAAAAAGGAAATGCAAACAAGTGCTTGGGGACAAGATACGTCCCAAAGTTTTTTTTTTTTTTTAAGAGTTTGAGACATGTGGAACATCCTTTCAAACGCAGGCATTCCATAGTATGCAAACTACGGGAGAAGGGGACTGGCCAAATCTCAGTTTAATGAGCATTTCTATGACAGATCTTCATTGGATCACAGCTGCAGCAGTCAGAAATTTAACCCACAACCGTCGCGCCAGGCACCAGAACACAGAGGTGCACGCTTTCAAACTCACCAGTTTCTTGAAGAATTTCATCTCTATGCCAGAGAACTTCGTGGCACACTTTGACAGCGTGTCATCCCTCATGTTTACGAGAGCGTAGAAATGCGAGCCATCTTCTTCACTCACGCCGCCTTTGATGCGCATGTGAAATGGAGATAATTTGTTGTTGACAACAGACACAAACTTGGCGAGTGCTTGTGGGTTGGTGACTGCAATGCATGGAACTGAAAAAAAAAATCACAGAGAATCGTTGTTACCGGGAAGATTAATTTTCGTTCACAAGAAAGTAAGTTAAGTTCAGTGAAACACTGCATTGACTGCAACAATGCGCAAATCGTTTGCAGTGTTATTGTGTACACTACAACATACGTACAACTACATACATAGAGAGACTACGAACGTTGGTCTCTGTCTACTTATTGCACTCCGGACAACTGCTTTAATGTTTCACAGCACTAGCAAACAACTAGTCTATGTAACGTAGCAGTAACAATGTGAACTCATTTTATGTCATGCATACATTCTGTTTTCTCACGAAGGAGAGCTTAGGCAGGGACTGAACCACTTCATAAAGAAACAAAGGCAAATGCATAAGCCAGCCTTGGCTAGTTGATTTGTGGCATTAATTTGAACAGCACCCATCCAAAGCTTGGCACACAAGCATTCTTGTACTCTGCCTCCAGCCCACTTCCCACCCCGCCTGAACGGGCTGAGGGTTGGAACTTTCCTAGAGCTCAACAGAAGAAATCTCTACATAAGTTGGCCTTCACTACTAAACCTCTCTGAGCACGTTGCCCCTGTAAGGGAAGCTTTAGCTCAGGGCGAATTCGCTATCCCTATTTAAATACACGAAGTATGTAGAAATGCTGCCTGTAGCGTTTTAGCAAGCAAAATTTTAACTGACGACCTCAAATTTTTTTCCCATAAATTACAGAACATTGGAAAGTTGAAAAAAAAAATAAATAAAAGCACAGAGTTTACAAATTTGCAATTGTGCAACAAGAACAGATATCGCAGTTCTGTAAACGTAATCCTAGAGCATCTAAAGCGGACAAAATCTATGTATACAGTATAGCAAATAAATCAGGTGCAGTTTACGGACTGCGTTGTCATGTTTTAAAGCTGATTTTCAGATTTGTAAAGTTCGTGAGTTTTCACTTGTGTCATAAAGGCGGAGGCACTCTTGGAGAGTTACGTCAAAGTTTGGTCGAACAGCAGCTTTACCAGCTGATATGAACGCTTGAGGCAAACACCGCGTATGGCAAAAGCGGTACAACCAGGACGGCTTCGAAGCCCGCGATAGATTCTTACCGTCGTGCTCAATGTGGCAGTGCCGGACCAACTCCTGAAATTCAGTCAGAGGCATAAGCTTCCGTGACAGCATAACCTGGACGAAAGTACGGTGCAGGTCCCCGTAAACAGTCATAGCGAACTGCGGGAGAAAAGCGAAAGCTCGCTTCGAACAATCAACACAGAATCACGTTGACAGCAAACAACGCGCCTTGCGCGAAAACATGCGCAAAGTGCTCGAATTGGCCGCGGATTGGCTATTGGCTGTTCGACGGGTTGCCAGCGTGGTTGCCAGATTTGCTAGAGCATTGATCCGCTTGTGTACGGTTGTGTGCTTTGTTTCTTCCTTTGACACTGATCGATCTTGTCCTCAAACAAATATCATATATCTTGCATACGACGATTATTGGTGGCACAATGACACGCGCCCTAAAGTGGGCACACTGTCTGTAGAGTGCATTTAATGCTACACTCTAATGGTCGCATCAATATATCTTTACAACCACCTTGGTCGGATATCTGTTGGGCTTCGGGGCTGCGTTCTAAGCATATTAACAAAAACAGAACGGGATAACGTTGTGCAGATATACGGTCCGCCTTTACCACCGACGACAAGAAAGGCAGCGCGCATAGACAAGCGGGCTAACTGCACCCGAAGTCGAAAGTCCCACATGTTTACGTACACTCGGGGAAAAACCTTGGGACTCGCGAAAGCGAGAAGCGCACAGAAACCAAGGAGGTTGAAAAAAACTTTTTTTTTTTTTTCAGCCGAACATAGCCTCCAAGATTTCCATAGCTCACGTTTGAAATCTCGGAGGTGGTAAATAAAACCACGTGACATACCCCTGCTGCTCGCTTGTCTGCTCCATCGAACCTTCGCACTCGCTATCGCCTCCAGAGGTTTCTGATAGCTGTTGTAGCGGTTGTGCCCGTTCTGCTGCTTGTCGTACTTTCTCTGGTCGCACACGCAGTGTTGACGGAGGTGTTGCCCACCGCAGACGTTACCAGGCTTTCGCCTAGAGCTCTTGAGACCGTCGTGGAGGGACCGTAGCGTCGCTCCTTGTTTTGGTGAAGACGCGCATGGCGGTCCCCGACGATGTTCTCTTGGCAGTATGGGCACCTTTCGGCGCTGCTTGTCTGGTGAGTTATTGACGTTTCGGCACTCGGTAGATGACGCACAGATGTTCTAGTGTGTCATCTCTCGGAAGAAGCATATACGTCGCTCTGCTGCAGTGCGATTCCTATGTGCGTCGCGCTCGATCGCGATTGTAGGCCCGTCCCGAAACCAGATAAGCTTTCTATTGTGGGATATACCGCATTACATTGTTCGTATATACTCATTCAAACACAAAAATAGATCGTTTCAAAGTAATGCCATTGCCGATCAGTGGGCAGTCTGCAATATAATGCTTGCGTATAGTTAAAGTCTGCTGTCAACGGCATGGGGAGGACCTTGGTGACAGATCAAGATATTAAATGCGTGACATCATCCACGCCAAACCAGGAACAAGTCTAGAAATTCATGTGCTCTATTCACCGCAAGATCGCCTTGTGTTCAGCATTAAGACCTATCTCTGCTAGTCTAAAGCGAAGCTTATGAAATTCAATGATGTCGCCTTGAAAAAGACAAGATCCACTTGTCGAGACGTTGACTCCTGCTCTCACCTTGTTCTCATCGTCTTGAATTTCCATCTCCTGCATTCCCCGTGTTTTCAGGGAAATTCATGAACGAGAAGAAAGGGAACCGAGGGGCCAGATTTTTAGTAATCATATCATAAGAAGCCAACAAACATAGACACCAAGGACAATTTAACAATATTGGGGAAATTACTTGTACTTAGTAATTCGATTAAAGAAATGATAAATTGGTGGAAATGAAAGCGGATGAAAAACTTGCCGCAGGTGGTGAACGATCACGTCTTCGCGTTACGCGTGCGATGCTCTTACCAATTAAGCTACCGCGGCGCAGTTTTCCCATCCACTTTCTGGGCTATTTATGTTTTTACTACTGGAATTAACCCTGGGAGTGTTAGCCAAAAGTTCATTAAATTCATGAACTTTTATTCATCGCTTAGTGATCCAATTACTTTGTAAGCATTAAGCTGAAAACCCTGGCTGGTATAACAGGATATCTGGTAAATGCATATCAAGAGTTGTGAGCGGCTGGCAGTCCAGTAGAGCACAGGGCCGCGGCAGTGTTTTCCTGTGTTGGGGCCAGAACATATTTTAAAATTATATTTAACTTTAGACAGTGTTTCTATTGTTTCATTAACAGTGAATTAACACTAAAGGTAAAAAAAGGCTGAGTGAGCAGGTTTCGTTTGATGTGGGAAGAGCATTTGTTACTTCATTGCCAAAATCATGACTTTGCGGACAACATTTCATGGGTCACAGTACAGTCACTTCAACTGCCATGCTTTGAGTGCTCCATCACAGGCATGGAAGTCAAATTTATGAGGCACATTTATCAGCCTAAACTACATACTAACATCTTCAACGCTTTTAAAACATGTAATAATTTGACCCTAAAAGTATATCTGCTTATATTGGCCTACCCGAATGACTGTTCTTCAAATTTTCCGTTGTGGTTTTTCACATGTACAAGCATCAAGCCAGCGGGATCCTGAAGGTGGCTGATACATTCTCAAGCTGTCTTTCTAGAAAGCAAAATGAACTAGTGGCAGTGGTTTCTTTCCTTCTGTAGCTCTGTTCAGCCATGTCTCCTATATTTGCACTGTGGGCTGAAGTGCCCAGCAGAGCATGACATTGCTGACCTAGCTACAAAAGAGACCCGGTTTGTTGTAGATGATTTCAGTTGTGGAGCAATTGCGGCAGCCCCTTCAGTCACGAGAAATGTCCCATTTGTAAACAATTTGTGTGGAAACAAGCTATCAATTTAACCAGAAGACAGCCACATCATGTTGGAATTGCTTTTCAGCGCAGAATTCATTACCACCACACTGTGTTGAGTTTATATACATGTGCCTGACCCATCTTGTGAGTTCAACATCCTGCGAGGACTGAGCTTCTAAACATGACCAAGCACGCCTTCACCACATCTGGCTCAACGTGGCACACACCAACTAGTACTTTAAATGCAAACTTCAGTTGATAGACTCACTGATGTTGTTCGCATGCAGTGTTTCTGAGAACTTACACAATGTTTTATGTCACTGCAGTCTACATTTATCATACAGACAGTCTGTAAAGGCTGTGTTGCATTTGTACCATGACTCTAACTTGAAACTGTAGGGCATTCTTTTGCCTGTGGTGAAACACTACTTGTGCGTAGATGAATACAGCGCTACCACACGGGAGAAGACAAGATAGAGCCCACAGATAGGGCACCCTGTCTGTGTGCTCCTTGTTGTCTCGTTCCGCCCACGTGGTAGTGCTGTTTTGATCTGATCATGAACCAACTAGCCCGACAGTCAATCCTCACTGTTTGTGCACTTGGTGCAGCCAAAGAGCTTCTGACATTTCTGAGAGTTACAGCTGTTAATCAGACTTCATGCCAAGTTTGAGTGTGTTGATGTATGTGCTGTTTGTGTCTTTTTCTGATTACAGCGTGTGTCATAACTTTCACCCAACACCTGGAGTAGTACGTGATGCTGGGCTAGTTACTGAACAATTTCAGACCATAAAGCCTATGGCCGCTAACTTTCAATTGTTTGTTCAACTTACACTGATGGCCAATATATAGAAACATGCACTGTGCAGCACACTAAAAATGCTCCAGGTGCTCATCGCTGCACTCGCAACGGGCTCTTGATAAACCGTCTCTCCGAAGGAAAGAGGGCAGCAGACGTGTCATAGATACAGAACATACCTCGCTTTTTAATATGAAAAGCCTCTAGTAATAAACATGCCGCAACATCCCTACTTCTGCCCAGACTCCTTATCTTGTCTAGCCTGAAGCAGCATGCCAGGCCGTCAGCCAGGCAAACATCTCCAGCTTTCATTAAAGACAGCATCTCTCTCCTGGTGTACAGCTGTGCCTCTGCGTGTCCTGGGTGTACCTGTGGCGGCTGAGCCTGCGCCGGGAGCGGGAGCCCCTGGCCCTGGCATGTGGCACAATCTCCCTGGCCGCCAGCCTGGCGGCAGCCGCACTTGTGCCAGCAGATGTCTCTCTAGTGTCTGCCATGAAAGGGGACGATGGCACCTTCCAGCCCTGGGCAGCCAATGAATCCTACCGAAAGGCATTGCAGTCGCAAGTCCAGCTTGCCTACTTCGGTTTGTGCAGGATTTTGAGCCTTCTCTGCTGCTCGAGTCCAGGCTGTGGCTGACTGCTGCTACCTGTTTTTGCATTGCCGATGTAAAGGCTAGGCGTATGTTTTTGTAGACTGCATCGGTGATGTATATGCATCGGTGAACATGCTCCATGTTGTTGGGTTCAGATTTAACAACATGGAGCATTTATTTTATGGCAAAAAGCTGTCCTTGTCCCATTGGCAGTGTCCATTTATTACGAATTCTAAACCTAATGCCTTTTTAAAGGAATCCTAAGTTCATTTCTGTCCTTGATTAATTTACAGCCGAAATGGTCTTTGCTACAAGCAAATCTTGGCTGCAAATTAGGTGTCACCGATGTGGGCACAGCCTCAACGATAGCAAAAGGCAATTGTAATGTATAATTATTTGGTTTGTTTACAAAACACTGGCATAACCTTGAGATAAATGCTTCATGGGCTTGAAGCCCTCCCAGCATTCACCATGGCATTGGCCACTAAGCTGCCCTTGGAAAAACTTGGCAGCTTCAATGCGGGCACGGACTTTAGACAGAATGAGTGGCTGTCATGTTTTAAGATCTCAGCTAAAAGAAATGTAAACTGGCTATCTATTTTGTAGTTGTCACATTTAGAAGTCTGCACACCACCAAAGCAGTGGGTTTGTTCCCTATATTTAAGTTTGCCTTTATGTGTTGCAGTGTTGGGCTTAATTATGACAATGACTGATGATAGCAATGGCCTTGTTCAAATAAGAACAAATGGCCAATTGCATGTGCTAGTGCTTAATGCCTGCACAAAATGTAATTCTGTGAACCATGTTATCTTTAGTGGGAGGGTGTATGTGCGTGCCTGGGATAGGTGCTTTGATAGGCAGGTGAGTGATCTTTGGATGATCGTAGGCAGGTGTAGCGATGCCTTTGCTCTGTTATAAGTTATCCTGTCTAATCTAAGCAGGGCTTCGGATCCATTTTATCTCTCAGCATCTGCCTCATAAATGTGCAATGCACAGGCTTAGGCCAAACTAAAAACCTATCCCGCTGGACTCAGGCTCTTTTGTAAATATGAGGCTTATTATATAGCCTGGATATATAGCCTGCACTAACGTATTTGTGAGTAGGCATCTGGCCTTTCCGCGAAGTAATTTTGTGTTGAGGCAAGGCTCTGGCTTTGCTCAATGTGTACATATGTTCATGTTTGGAAGACATATTTGATTAAAACTCATGGCCATGCGCCTTGCATTTGCATTGTCATGCATGTGCACTAAATTGCATTGTGTGTTCCCATTTCTGCTGAGCCGGCTGAACTTCTCACGTAAGTGCTACGTCCCAGTTGGCTTAGTACGAGTATGCTTGCACATTTTGTACGCTAGCCAAAGGGACAAATTTAGTACCACTTTGAGAGACTACTTTTCATTTCACTGAGTGCCATTTTTTATGTCTTAGTGCTACTACACAGAAAAATGCAGTGTAGTAGTTTGTTTGGTTTTGCTTACAGGGAATTTGTGCATATACTTATATATTTTGCCTTGTGGCGTGCCTGCCACTATAGCTCAATGGCTGCAGCGTTCTCCTGCTGAGCCTGGGGTTGTGGGTTTAATACTTGGCAGCAGCACTGCGCTGGAGGCAGAACGGAAAAACGATCATGTGCTTTTGAGTGGACATTACAGAACCCCAGGTGCATTTCTGGTGTAGTGGTGCCACAGAAACTAAACAAGGACCAAAAAGTTGTCACGTTGGCCACAATTGCCGCTTGTCTCCAATTGTGCCTAACGGGTCTACTTTTTTCATCCTCGCAATTACTCTCTGTGGTGCCATTACACCAGAAATGAACCCGTACCGACTAGTCCAACTTTCAGTTCTTCTCAACCTCTAGGGGGTCAAAATTATAGGTGGTTTATAGCACTCATAGCCTGTGTGCTGAACCACAATCTGAATTTTCATCATGGTGACTTTAGGAAATGGAATTTTTTTATTTAGTTAAGTTAATTTCATTGTCGATCGGTGATGCTACAATTATCAGGACCCCACACTTTTCACCAATGTGACCTAAAGCACGGGGTCTATGGGAAGTTTCGCTGTGAGAGGTGCTATTGATGAGCTGTGCTTCACGTGGCTTGTATACTCACAGTGCTGTATGGACTGCTGGTGTTGCTGGCCTTCGTGGTGCTGCCCTTTGCCTACTTCTTCTCGGAGGAGAAGGACGACACCCTCGACAGGGGAGCCTGCTCGGTGGGTGTGCAAACGAGACACTTCAGGAGGACTTGTCCTTGGCCAAGTCGGTGTTTGCTGGAAAACATGTCTACCACTGCAAATATGAACAACAACCACCCATGTCTTAATTATTTTTCCTCTGTGTGTTTCATGCTTTTAGGGATAAATATATCCTTTAGTAAGACAGCTCTGCCTGAAAACTGGAACTTGTGAAGAGGCGCTGAAGCTGACTGAATATCGACACACTTTAGGTTTTAAAAACTGCCCTAAAAACCATGCAACATATGCCCAGATGTCAATGTAGAGCGGATCATGACTGAAGGAGCCAAGCAATTCTTCCACGATTCAGATAAATTGTAAAGAATGCAGTCACCTGCATTACACCAGAAAGAAGCGTGCTAAGAAGTAACCTCGGAGGTCAGGCTGTGTTAGGTGTTACTTCAAGCTTTGGGCCACACAGGGAGGGTGCCGCACTTGCACAATGGTATATACAGGCAGTCTTGTGAGGAGGTACCATCAAAGAACTATTCTACAAGAAAACTGCGATTTGCCACTTAGTACCTTTTAAGTCATACCTTCATAAGAGCTGGAATTGTATTTGCACGGTTGTGGGCATCACTGTCGTGCTTAATAAGAAAAAGTTATCTGCGACAGTGGCATTTTGCCCATCTCTGAACACTAATTCATCTGCACAGGGAAGGTCAATGTGGGCAAATCCAAAAGCAAGGACCAAGATAGAAGCAAGTAAACAGGACAAAGCCCACTTGCAACCACTGTATTTAGAAGTATTCGCATCTGCTTTCATGCATGTGTTGACCACAAACTAGTGAACAGTGTTCAAGTACACCGACACATTCATTGCACATGATTGTTCTACAAACACAATGTAATTTCACTTGTGCACTTCTTGTCAAAGGGACAGATGCGAGGGACGGACGACGTGACACGGCAGTGCTCGTGCTCTTGTTTGACCCGCTTGTTTTTATCGGTTTTGTGCTTCCTGCAGCCATAGCAATGTTTCATTGACCAGCCTAGCAGAAAATTCTTCTATGAAGAATGAATCTAGGAGGAGATTTTTCTACTGCTGTGTTTACATGAATGCAATGTAGCACATTACATTGCATTTTTTAACGCAATACACCCATGTAAGCGGTGGTCATGCACTAGAAAGGCGTAGCACATTAATGTGCCGGGAGTGGGTAGATTAATCCCTTTGGCTGCCAAGCACACTGTGCTGAAACGAGCCAAATACTGTCAGACACCTTTATAATGGAGTGCTTGAAACATCCAAACTCCTTTGTTATACAGGTTCACTTCGTTTTAAAGATCGCACACTGATACTGCTCACACTAGAGCAGGCTAAGCACGTTCAACAAGAGAAAGCCTTTATTTATCATGAATTCAAGAGAGACTTAGTGAAATAAGCCCCAAATTTTTTGTGCACACTTCATATCGCGGCGCGATTGCAGCCGACCTTATTGTACCGAAGTAAACTGCATGCTTTGTGGCGAAACACGACAGTAAGGGAAGTTAAAGCTGTAGATTGTCAAGAATGCTGCTATCGCCTCCCTTGCCGTGAAAATTCTTCCTTAATTTACAGGCTCTTCATCACCATTTCCTTCATTGACATTCGCACACTTCCTGTCCCAGATGGCCTTGAAGGGTTCATAGGTCGTCATTTCCATTTACATCATCTTGCACGCCATTAACTACGACGTATTCGTCGGCCGTACTCCCACCCACTGCTGCGTTACAATGAGCAGCGTATGAGCTCATTGATTTCTGGAGCAGTGCAGCTGTGCTGTAACACTCGATGACATCGGCACACTTGTCAAGTGCTTCGCTAGCACTGGCGTTAGCACTAGTGCAAAGAACTGGCAGTTTGCTTAACCGAAGCCGCAGTACTGATAATAACTTCACTGCGGAGCTTCAAAATTCTAAGGTTAGCTGAAAAGGTGTGTTATTTGCACTAAAATTTAGCGATGCTAAAAGTTTGATGAACGCCTGTGTAAATGAACTTCAACCGTTCTAGGAGTTGTGCTTTGTGTAGTACACTTCAAAGTAAAGAATAGTGCGCTGCACCATGCCACAGTTTTTGCAGCAGGTCCTGGTTTCCTTTCGGGTGCTTCTCTTCAGACCACCTGAGGGTAGTTTTGAGCACACAAAGCATGTCCTTGTTGGCTTTTGACTTTTAGCAGTTAGAGGAAGATACTTTGAGAAGTGGCGAGCAAATGCGATGACATGAGCAGCTGAGGATTGGCATTCTTTTTTGCGAGGTTGAGGTCAGCAGTTCTTGTCAGTCAGAGTCCCTACAAGACAGTGTAATTTTGGAAAGCTGGTCACAAGCACAAAAATGTGCTGCTCTGTTGTGTCACCTGTCGTGTAACATATATGCGGTGTATGCAGTGAAATCGGGACTATGTTATCCACAGTGAAGCCGAACTTGTGTTTGCAGGTTTTAGTTTGGACGGGCCCGGCTCGTCTTCGGTAAGAGTGTCAGAAATTTCAATGATGACCTTTGCTTGTCCTCGGTGGGTGAAGGGTTGACCCTTCGAGGGTTGAAGTTCTTCGTAAAAACTGTGCCCCTGTGGTCAGTTTGGCTTGTGAAAACTCTCTCTGCATGTATCTGTGTGCAGCGGGCCGTGTCGGCACTGAAGTACACAGTCCTTTTCCTGTTGGTGGCTGGTGTGCTGCTCACTATTGGGTGAGTTCCCCATTGGCTGTTCTTTTAGCTCTTGGCATGTCCGTAAGTCGTGCTACAAAACATCCATAGCTGCTGCTGCGGGCGTCTTCGTGTGGAGGTTGCCCGAATATTTAGTAGTTGATCATAGTAAAGTTGTAAAGCACTAACAGCAGCAGTAGAGCGCTCTAGGCAAGCGTATTACTTTTAACCTAACCTAGCCATTGCCACAAAGCTGGGTTCAATGTCCAATATTGTAGGCAGTAGTAGAAGGGGTCCCCACAGGTACAATAAGTGGGTGACTCTGAGCTAATGGGACTTAAAAGGCCATTTCAGAGTTTAATGGATGCAAGCAATGGATGCAAGAAGTGTAAGTGTTGCAAATAGCACTACTACAGTGAAATGAAATGTGTGCTAGCCATATGTCTAAAGGCAGTTTGTAAGAAAAAAATTCGGAAGTGCCGCTGAGCAGGAATCTTGGTGCCATTTACAATTTTTGCCATTATGTATTTTGTTTAACCATTTTGACCAATATTATTCTGTGATGAACTAGGATTTATTTTGGTCATCGGGACAAACATCAACTGCGCAATTCATTTGGGGCCCACTTAGCAGATTTTCCAGTGATGAGTAGATTATAATGTGGATTGCAAGGTGCTTCAGCTTGTTCAAAACTACACTTGGAATGTTGGTTGTTGTAATCGATGATGGTTACGTATTTAACGCCATAACCTCGATTTGCAATGCTCCGGCCTCTTTATCTGCAGGGCACAGCCCAACGGAAGCACAAACTGAGTGCATTGCTGGCATTACCATGCAACTCGGACACATGGTATACTAAAAAAAAGTCTCTGCGAACATTGAGGCTCGATACATTAATATGCTTATTTATTTTGTGGGATTCCTGAAATGCGTAATCCAATCAGTATTTGTCTGAAGTGTTGATTGAACATACCTACCAGGGGATATCGTGTCAACTGGGAATATAACAACAGGCAAAAAGAATGCAGTGGGAGTGGCATCACTCTTCTTTTTTCTTTGTAGCATGTTAACCAGGAACATGCCAGCGATGTTCCACTGCAGCTGTTATCCCACTAAAACATGAATCTGAGAAAAAGCACGGTTGGATTGTTCCAGCTCATGGCTGAGTAAGGTTTGGAATGAGACTGCCTTTCTTGCCCACAATTTGTTTTTGTTTTTCTCGGTATGCTTTATTCTTGGCACATTTTTCACAGCCCCTTTTCTGTCTCTTATGACTCAGTCAGTAGCTTTAAAGCATTGGACTCAGCTTTTAACTATTTTTTTCTGCCATAAAACAGTTGCTTTTGCTGTAAGACTTGCAAATTGCTGTCATTATGTGATCTACTGAGGTGCCATCGTTGAAGTGCTGATCCCATATCGGCAACCGCTCCAACATGCAGGGCAGTAATTCCATTGAGGCAGGCTCCTCCGAGCAACAGCACGGAGTGGGACAAGATCCGTTTTCTGGTGGATGAACTGGCGGCCAGCCGTGAGTGTTTGTTTGTTTACTTTCCCTCCGTGCCAAAGCATTACAGAGTGTAGTGAGGTTTTACGACCACAACAAAGAACAAATGGAGCATCTGTATGAAAATTGGCGCTCTCCTCAAGTATTCTCGTAGGTATTTATTTTAGTTCAAACAAAGTTTTCTTTTTTAACTGCCTTAACAGATAAGACTGTGCCTTTTCGGGCAGATTTCTGGAAGAAGCACAGGTTACCTGCATGAAAAATTGCAGTGTGTATGTAGTCAGGTAAGAATAATCGTTAATCATCTTTCTAATTACTATTTAAATTAAGGCACACTTTATAATCCTGAAATTCAAGCCAAGCAGTAGTGAAGTCAGGTTTACTTTGCAGAAATTTTAAGAAAAGCACAACTTTTGTGATATGTGTCCTTAAAATGTGTTGTGAAATGCACCGGCATTCCGATAAACAGTTTTCCCCAAGAACACTCTAGTATTTATGGACAATCTTAATGGGAATACCAATGAATTTCTTAGCAGAATTTTTGGATAGATATGTCATGAGTAGTGCTAGTCTTAGGGCTTCACTGAGGAAACGTGACTTCATGACTGCTTGGCTTTATTCAATTTCAGAATTGCAACATGAGCCTTAAGTTTATAACTTGATCAGGCAATGAAATGAAAAAGTTGATTAATAAATTAGTTGGCTGGACGTTACAGTTTTTGTGCAAGTAATGTCCACCTGTTTGGATAATCTACCTGAAGGGGCTTTATCATAGTATGTGCTCCATGGGATTTTAAAAAGCCTGCCCAAACTAAGAAAAGGAACACTTTGTGTAAAAGCAAAATAAGCATACAAATGAGAAATAGTACATGGTATAACCAGTAATAGCTATCCTGAATGTACTAGAGTCAATGATGAATGTGATGGAAGCATGAAGGTGGTTGTAATCGGCACACAGTTTTTTTTTTTGTTTTTTTCTAAATAAAGATTGAAAAGTTGGTTAGAGTGGGCCATGACATTCTTGAACTGATGGTCACTGTGTTGAGATATGCAGGGTCATCCACTTTTAGGGGAAACACAGACCTCAGAATTCAAGAGCTCATAGCAGCTCATACAGTCAAATCTCGTTAATTCGAACATGCTTAATTCGAACTTCCTGTTCATTCGAACTGTGGCTGTGGTCCCATCAGAGTTATGTGTACTCCAATGGCCGAAAACAGCCCGGTAATTCGAACGAGCAAGAATTTGCATGCAGGCAGCTGCGGTCTACTATGTAGCGTAGATACCGCGGCCGCTACGGGGTGCCGCAACGAGCCCGCTGACTGAGTGCACCGTGGCTTTCTGAGGACAACCACGTTTGGCGCGTCGCAGGCGCCAGAATTGGAAATAGTGGCATCTACGTGAACACCAAAAATCAAATGTGAACTGCGCGCCACAGTGACGTTCAGGAGGCAGAGCGTAGTGGGCACACCCCGCTCCGCTGTAGCCTTCGCAGTGCGAGTCATTGAAAAAGAACCGGAAGCACTGCGAACGAGATGCTTGACTGCCAATAACACCGCTTCTGCTGAATGCATCGAAGTACTTCTTGAGGCAAGGTATTTCTGAAATAGCCTTAACGTCAAATGCATTTCTCCACTTTGATGAAAAGTGGTTAAGGTTCCCTTTAACTCTGCTGTAAAGGGTGCTGACTTTCTCATAACCAGAGCAAGGTTCGCAGAGGATGGGGTAATAATTAATTTGCACATTTTTAGCTGTGTAGGCGAAACACGCATGACAAGCCCCAAGGAAGTGCCAAAATACACATGGTTTGGTTGAGTGTGAGTTGCCAGTTGAATGGTAGTTTGCGCTTCTTTTAAGTGAAAAGAAACGTTAGGCGAATTTCATGCAAAAATGCACCATCGAAGGGTGATATATAATCAGTTCACTGTAGTCAGTATGTTTCATTACCATAAAATTGTGCCAAATCGTTCAACGTGAAGTGCCACTGGGTAAATTTCAATGTATGCCACCGACCGCCTATCCCACACTAACGTGGCGACGGTGCCACCACCTGTAGCTTGATATGGCATCGAATACCGAGGGGCACAAGTCTTTTCAACCAAGGCAAGAGCAAGGTATGCCAAGACAGACGACATCCTCGCCCTATGGCAGTGGTGACGGCAACGCAATGACCCCAACCCACTGCAGTCACCTCTGCAAGTGAACTGCTCTGCATGCTCAAGGGAGGTAACTTCAGTCACCCCGTGTGGAAATGCGAATGGCTAAAGACATTCCGGGAAAATCTACTGGCCTAAAGAGGTGACCTCTTCTGAGGACTCGGCCTGGCAGCGGACCAGCGTCAAAGAGACACTCGACTATGAAGCATTGCGTGTGAAGCTTCCGTAGTGAGACATACTTAGCTCCCTTCCCTGTACCCACTTCCCAAAATAGGGCTAGAGCCACCGTGTAAATATATTATTCTCTCTGTCTCTTATCGGCTGTGGCATTCTGCAGCTGAGCACAAGGTCTGAGGTGTGAATCCCAGCCGTGGTGGCTGCATTCCAATGGGGGCAAAAGCCAACAGTGGTTGTGTGCATAGACTTAGGTGTATGTTCAAGGACCCTAAGGTAGCTAAAGTTAATCTGAAGCCCTAGAATATGGCATTCCTCATAAGCCACTGTGCACTTCTGAGACGTTAAACTCTGGCAATTTTTTTTTCTTTCTTTGACACTCTGTTTACACTCTGATTTTTTTTTTTTTTATAACTTGAGTGTAGTGCATATAGTGTTACTTAAATTCATCTTTGAGTGTGTGTGTGTTGTGTTCCTCATGAACTGCGCAGGTGGCGAGGACTCCCTGAGATTTCTGCTGTCACTGTTTGTGCTGGTCGGCATGTTCCTGCTTATCGTCTACACGGTCAGTAGTGTTTTACGTATTGCTAGGATGTGGCCTTGCACGAATGGGTTGGGAAGCTGCTCAATGACTGCTGTGGGTTTGCATGTGCCGCAAAATTGGTTTCGAGTACCGACTTAAGCACTTACTGTGACAGCAGTGAAAAAGCTTGAAACTGCCAATGTGCTGGGTTGGACTGGTTGGTACCTCATGGCTATAGACTAACAGTGGAACTAAGAGACAAAAACAAAGAAGTGACAGGGCGAGCGTCGACTTCTCAGTTCACTTTCTGTGTTTTTGTCTTTTACTGGCCGTGTTAATCTTTCTTTCCATTCATCCGTCATTTTCTTTACATTTACACTGATGGCGAACATTGTTGTCGTCGTGAAGTCATTATCGTTATTGTGTCGTCGCTGTCAGGCCCCCTCCTCAGCCTTAGCTTCACCCTCGTTGACACAGCAAACCCAGTTTCTGAGCTCTTAACAACTGTCACATATACAATTTTACCCGAGAGGAGTTAAAAAGAGTACTTTGTAAAAAATACTGTAAACTGGAAACTGTTCTACGTGCTTCTCGCATGTGAAAGGATGACACGTCGCAAGTAGGAAGGTTCGGAAACACTTGAAAGCTATTTTAGCTCGATACTAATCTTGGTCTCAAAATGCCAGACCTGGCATTATCAGCATTATCGGGACATGATACCATCGTAAAATTTGCTGCCATCATGTAGCAATAAAGCTATATGTGATGACGTTGCTCCTAAAGAAATAAGCAAGAATGCGACACGCATTTCTCCTGCCTGGTTGCGTTTGCATGTGGAAGCCGCAGCAATCGTCGCAACCAAGCGAGCCAGTGTATTGTGACATCATGGTATATTCACCTCATGGATACTGTTAACCAGAACTGGTTGTAAAACGAGTACTAGAGTAAATTAGTTAGGGTGCTGTGATCACCAGTATTTTTGCTAGGGTTTAGAGACCATCATTTTAAATGAACAGTGAAGAAAAACATTTTAGCGGTATTTGTAAATTGACCTTCTAGAGTGCCAAGAAACCCACTCTCACCGTGGGTAGTGACTGGACGAACTAGAAGACGTAGAAATGAGAGACTGCCTTGAACTTCTACCAGCTCACCATGATGTCATGGATTTTGATGGCTCTTGCTTAAACGTAGTTAACTTCTTATCGGTAACTATAGACAACATTTATTCTAAACAAAGTCAAAGACTGAACACTTTGCAAGTGTCAAGCATTTTTACAGAGCCATGATAGCCCAAATATAAAAAAATGCTGAGGTCTCGGCACTGGGTTTTCGATGAAAATTTCACCAATTTAATTTGACTGTCATTTAATGTTATAGTAATGGATCTGTTACTCTTAAATTAACAAAAATCAAAGTGTTGAAAGAACACCTTATCAGTCTAAATTGATTTAGTGTTTCTTTTTAGTGTCCTTGCGATGCAAGAAACTGAGAAGTGGATAATTTTGTGTCATTACTTTAACACTTTGTGCCCAAGTTACTCGTTCAGGTGACTGTGCACTCCCTCTTCCATCCCTGAGTTAAATCATGTCATTATTTCCACTTGCTGCCTGCCTGCCTTTCTCGCGATAACTTGCGATCACAAAAGCCACGTCCAGTGGTCGCGACATTTGCACAGAAGTAAATAAAAGAACATAAAATTTCATGGCAGCTCTTATTCGTATGCGGCACAGGTGGTATGGGAAAGCTTATGAGTCGATGTTGCTGGGATAATGTGCGTCTCAAGTTCCGACAGGATGTACCAGTGCAAGGAGCTGATACGGTTCTTTTCGAGAACTTCTTGTAAACTTGATTCTGATCACAGGACTCCGATCGTTCAATAACCCACGTTAGACTTTTTTTCTGAGTAAGATACTAATTACCCAAAATAACATAATTAATTTGCATGATAGTTAATTTTTGTTTGTATAGTAAGATAAGCAACGTGTCGGCAACAAATACAATTTTAATTTAAACTCTGCTAAAGCTTCATTCATGTGATGGAGCAAAATGCCATTTGAGCTTGCGGGTTGCATATATTGGAATCGTAGGTCACCCATTCCTTCAGGGCTCACTCTCCATGTAGACGTTCATTACACATTGAGTCTGAAAGCGACAATGACGCAAACCAGCCCAGAACATTGGCAGCCGCAGCCAGGCACGCCAAACTGTAGTGCTTGCAGTTAAATTTTTGTAGCGAAATAAATGAAAAATTTTTGATTTTTTTTGAGATAGTGCATAATAGACGGCAATACACTTTGTATATCTCATAATTTTCGTAACATCTTTTTCGTAGTAGATGCAAGCGTGTCTTTACAAACTTCGTTCAATTTTATCACACAATCTTGATTTTAACAATTTATATCTTTTTTATGACATACATCTCGTTAATAAAACTTTTATTTGTTCATTCATTATTCATTTTGCTTTCTGTTTATGTATTACATTAAAGGGGCCCTGAACCACCCCTTGGGCTTGGTGAAATAACATGGTTCGCGGGTGGCATACGCAGCTGTGAACATCTCAGCCAAGTTATGATGTCGTAAGCGGTCCGTGGAGCTCGCAAGCGGAGCGCGAAGCCACCTTTCTCTCAAACGCTCTCGTTTCAAAAACCCCATGATCCTCGCTTTTTTCTGTGTGCTTTATTTCATAATAAAGCACACTCCAATATGCGGCTGCTATTGGCCGCTGCGGTCAGCTACACCGCGGCCGCCACGTGTGCACTAGCTCAGCGCACTGCGGCTCAAATTCAACTTTATTTACCAGACAATAAGCTGGAAGGTCCGCTGGGCTAAAAGCCGTGAAAACGGCTTGACTCGCCGAGGCCAACCGCGTTTGGCTTACGCTTAGCGCTTCGTAGGCACCAAAATCGAAAGTCCGAAATGAAATTCGAACTGCGCGTCACAGTGACGTCTCCGCCGTAGCCTTCGCAGTGCAAGGCATTGGAGGAGGAAGGGGAGCACAACGGAGGCCGTGTTTGATTGCCGAGAACTCCGCTTCTGCTGAACGCATTGAAGTACTTTTTGCGGCAAAGTGATTCTGAAATAGCCTGTTTTCACTTCAGATGTCTTTCTCCACTTCGATAAGAAGTGGTTCAGGGCCCCTTTAAATACTGAGTGCAGTAGTTCCTTCAGGAAAAAACATGTGCCGTAACATACAGAAAACGCCTATTTGCCCCATGGTAGGGAAAGAGTTACTCAGCGCCGTAGGACATGGCCACGGAAAGATAAAAATTTCAGGAGTAGGGGCTATGGGCCTGCAACAGAAGCTCAAATCTCTGTTGTGTCCAACATAAGGATGGCAAAACGACTGCACATTAAGTTCAGTCCAAGTTGCATGAATGTCGTGAGTGAATGTGCAGGAGCGTTCTGACGCATTCGCGCCATTGCCCGTGCTTTGGGAAGTGAGATAGGGTTAGGCCGTACGTGTTATTGTCTGCTTTCCCCTCTATCGTGTGAATGCTAGCTGCAAAGGGATGCAGTGTATGCCATGTGTCACGTGAATGATTCATCCGTGATCGCGTTCATTGTGCGAGTCCAGCTTAATGTGTTACGTTGAGACAAATTGAATGTGATTCACCTCAGAAAAAGGACTCTTATCACACAGCTGGCAGCAGCGCCCTGCGTTCAGAAGGCTAACATTGTTCATCTGTCTGTGTACCGGTGCAGGGCTTCGGGATGTCTGCCCTGCCCCTGCGTCTGGTACTGGGCGAGCGCAGCGCCACCATGGAGGTGGCGGACGTGAGTGAGCGGCGGCGTGCCCTTCGCACCCAGCTGGACTCGCTGGCACGACACGGAGGGGGTTCCGATCGACAGCGCACGGTCCGCCTCGAGGAGCAGCTGCACAACCTGGACGAGCGTCAGCGTCGCCTGGAGGAGTTTCGGGGAAGCTGCTCCTACCGGCTGCGCTTCCTCATCAGGCCTCTGCAGGTACGCACCCTGACCCAACGCCTCTGAGATAGCACAAGGCCTGTGCACTTGGCTTTATGATGCAGTGCTTAGGCCCGAAATTTCCATTACGAAGCCTGGCGTTAGAGAGTTTTAGCGTGTCTGGTATTCGGGTAAACGCAAGCAAACTGGGCATTTTACTGGATGAACGGAGGTGCAAACGTTAACGGCCTGCACAGTGCAGTCCTCCTGGTGGCACAGAGCTCAACCAGACAAATGCAAAGCTAATATTGCAGTAACGAAGTGTATTCTATTTCACTGCTTGTATAAATTTTGGCAGTAGCGTAATCGTGTTGCTACCAAAAGCTTACACCAGCAGCAAAGTAAAATACACTTGGTTACTGCAATGTTAATGTGTTTGTCTGGTTGAGCTCTGCACCACCAGGTGGCTGCACCGTGCAGGCCATTCAAGTTTGTGCCTCCGCTGATCCGGTAAAACGCCCAGTCCGCTTGCGTTGAGTACCAGACACACTAAAGCTCTCTAATGAAAGCGGTGGCATTGAAATCACGTGCGCTTTGCTTGGGAACATCCCCATTAGATTCTATGGCAGTCGGGCCATGTAGCATGGCGTTGTGGATTGGAGTGGTGTCACAGGCCTTGCACTATCTAGGAGGAATTGGCTGAGCCCGCCGGGAGTGTGGCTGCGTGCTCCCTTACCTGACGCAGTTGGCAGCATTTTGTTTGGGGGAACCAAGGTCGGTGTTGCACAGTGCATTTGTGATTGTGATTGAACCCGATCGGGATCGAATTGCCGAACTGCAATTGGCTCCCTTCTGCTATAGAGCTTTCTACAAAAGTCACTAGAGGGAACTCTGCTGCTAGTGTCTACGGGAGATGCAAGCTTGACAGTTCAGCCATCATGGGAACGTTGGTTAGTACATGGATTTGCCTAAACTTCACCCTTCTGGCTTCAAGTGCCTTTGTGACTGCAGAGAGCTCACTTTCAACGAAAAATTGTGTTATAAATATGACAAGTCACAGTGATTATGCACGTGCTCTGATTGCCTACTGCATCCAGAAAGATAGGATTGCTTCGAAATGTAGGCCAAAAAGGCAGATTAAGTGTAGTAAATAAAGTCACAAGTGTGTCTGAAGCCACTAGCACAAAGATTGGACAAATCCTTGCGCTAACCATCATTCTAACGGTGGCTGAATGATTGCAGAGCCAGAGCTAGTAATTTTGGTAGTAAACTATATGCCTTCCGCAGATTGCGCAATGGGAGTTAATTGCAGTCGAGGAATTCGATCCCAGTTGGGCTCTATTGTAATTGAAAGTGCCTGTAATCCAGATCCTTAGATCGCTCTTAACGATGATGGGATTAGTTAATTTCTTTTCGCATGTGGAAGCCCTGCCTTCCTTTTCCTGCTTTATTGAGAGTAAAGAGAATTTATTAGAGAAAATGCAGGGAGGTCAGCCTGAGGTAATAGTCCCCTAGCTAGACTATAGAAGAGATTATGGATAGACTATGGAGTTCTCTCCTCCAATGCCAATGCCTGTTGCATTTTTCGTTGGTTTTCACCCACAGTCATGCACCAACTGGCTCGGCTCTTGACCTTGTTGTTCCATAGTCTCTTTTGTTTCAGGAGAGGGTAAAGAGGAATTTGTGGGCAAGCTAGATTTTTGAATAATACTTGTGGAACAACGAATAGTCCAGTCCTTGCCAGGAGTGAAAGCTTAGCTAGCCAGAAAGTAAACAAACAATGAAAGGCAGCTGGACGGGCATTGACGCTGCCTTGACATTTTCGTGACGATGCCCCACAATGTCGTGAATGTTAACAGCGTCTCCTTATATCTAGTTAATCATTTGTTAATTCAGAAGGACTACTTTGCATTTGAAAGTAAACAGATATTCAACCTTACAACTTTTCAGCACTCTCCTTGTGGAAAAAAAAAAAAAAGGTTAAAGACAAAGCAAAACAGTCATAAGTTGCCAGACAATTTCTGTGCTGAAAGTGCTATGCCCAAGATCATGGTTACAGAATATGGCCTCTGACATTGTGTAATGTGTTTACAGATCCTGTTGGGAGTGGTGTTTGCCCTTCTGGGCTTGCTACTGTGGACGTCACTTCTGCTCTCCAAGTGAGTATGGAGCCTCGCAAGAAAGATTTGATGATTGTCAATGTACTGTATTCACTTGAACGCAACACAACTGCAATTGTAAAGGGAGGATGACTTTGCAGTCACACGAAATCAACAAATAAAACCACGAATGTTACACGAGATGAACGTAAAAAGAAATAGTACCCTTATTCAAGGAATCCCAATTCGGAAATGAGTTCTCTTCACTTATCATCGTTGTCCGAGGAGGGGGCAAAGCTTTCCTTGGGCAGTATTCTTGGGTGATTCCTTTTGGAGATGCAGCAAACGCTTGTTATAACGAAGCCGCTTTACTCAAATTATTGCTTTATTCGAAATTTTTCCCAGTCCTGAAGCACGTGAGATCTGCACAATTTTTTAACAGGCATTAAATGCCCAGCATCAAACTTTTTGAACCATTATTGGGAACATCTCTTAATAAATGCCACCTGGCGGTAAACAAACACATACATCTAGTAGGGAAAAAGAAAGAAATATCAAACAACCTCGACGAAACCATGCAAGCGACCAACAGTTGACTGATAGAAACAATGATTAAATCAATCTCACAACATGTGCTGCACATCTCTAAGAGTGGCTTTCTTGGTATAGCAAGAACATAATTTAATTAAACGGCTCAACATTTATTCCTCTTTAATGTCTCCTTAATATTTAAGATGATAATGGAATGTATCTCAGTGGAACCATTGGCACATGCAGTGTGGACAAAGCAATGCACTCGCTGGGATTTCGAATGGGCTACCTGTTGGACCACCCTCAGCTTCCGAATCCGCTGGACTTGTCGCTTGTGTGGCTGCAGCGCTGGGGTGCCTCAATTCTGGACTCTGCGCTCATACTAGCTCTGCTGCTGTTGCTGATTGCATGCTCCACGTACGGATTGCAGCGCGTCGGCATCTGGTGCCTCTTTCTTCAGGTAAGCACGAAACCTTTGTAATCCCATGTCATGCCAGAAAATTTACTTGCATGGGAACACTGGTGACCTTACGAAAGATAATTGCAGGAAGGGGGCTGCAGAAAAGTATGTGCAAAGGAGATATCACATGGAGACAGCAGCAATAAAACACCAGGTTGCTTTAGTTGAGTGCAAAGCTTTAAAGCTTAAAAATTTTTTTTCTTGTGATGTGTAAACAAAATCTCATGTCAACTGTGGGGCTCGAGGTGCCTTCCTGCGCCTCATCCCCCAGGTCGTGTGCTGTGCTTAGCTTGATCTCCAGGAACCATTGTCCCAGTGGCAACATGTCAGACACAACTAGCGTGACGGAGCTAATCTCCCGTGCAAACTGTCCTTCTCCCTCCTGGCACCGAGTCGCCGCGCGACCATTCATCACCGAGATGCGCCTTGATTGGCCTCCCGAGTGGCGGCCCCCTGGCCCCTTCTCCGCCCAAGCTCTCTTTCGCTAAGCACTTCTTAACTGTGGCAGATGCCCGCATGCCCACAATGAATTTGTTACATGGGACTTTTGCTTCCGCAACTTCTCATTCTTGCGCTTGGTGGACCGCTACCCGGTTAGCCCTAGTGCAGCGGGCACACGTACTCGATTGGTCTTGCAGTGAGCCTTTACCTGTGACCACTGTGACTGTTGCACTGTAACCTGAGTTAATAAATCCGTGTTTCTTCACGCTTGATTGTGAAGCCTTCTCCGCGCCGTTTTGGAGAGTCAACGAACCCTGCCGTAGTGAATTTGTGCGTTGCGGAGTAGAGGAGCGTCATGCCCTTTCCTAACCATCGCTCTGAGACTTGCCAATAGTATCTATAATAATTAAACAGCTTGTCTGATCAGGAAGTAGATGCATATTACTAACTGGAGGGGGGGGGGGGGGGAGAGGAGGTCGGCGTTCCGTTGATCGAAGTGGTTGAAGTGGTTGATCAGAGCTTGATCTTGTCAAAAAAGTTGATGAGCAAGGCTTCCACGTTGTAGCCGTGTTCACTAAGCGAAAATGCTCAATACATCAAGCTTAAGTTAATTTTAGGACTCTGTAAAGAGGTTTTGCATTGGCAGGTGTGAGATTGCCTTCACTCTATGTTCCTTCACTTTACGCAAGGAAATGAAGTAGTTGTAAATGGTATGTCAGTGTTCTTTTAAGAATTGCCGTGGAGTTCCACTGAAGCTCAGTGACTGCTTCGATCAAGTGCTGACACAGCCGTCTACTTTGTGAGTTAAGGTGGAGTGCCAAATGGAGGGAATGAAATTTCTAGAATACGAGGGTTAACGTCTTCCTCCAGGTGCCCTTTAATACATGCAGCTGCGCGTAATTGTGTTTGAGTATGATGAGTGCCATATGCACGTGCTGTGCAGATGTACCGCCTACGGATGGGTCGAGCAAGGCCGCAGGCGGTTACTGCTTCTGCTGCATGGCACTGGTGTTTGTGGCGCTGGCGCTCAACGTGCTGCTGCACTCGGCCTGCCCGCAGTACGCCACCTATGGGTCACAACGTTACCAGGTATGCGAGCCCGTGCATTCATTTGGCCAAGCGAAAGCCTGCTTTTTTGTGCTAGACCAGCTGCGGTAGATTGCTCTATGGCTTTTTTTGCTGCGCCTTGTTTGTTCTAAGCGACGGTTGTAGTGCTGAGAATCATAGCTGCAGCAAACGTAGTGCTGAATGTTGCAGCAAGAGTAGTGTGGAGTGTTGCATGAGCAAGGGTGAGCCAAACATAAATGGCTGTGCTGGCCAAATCACAGGCTCGCCTGTGGCCAAATTTCATGGAGAGATGGTGTTCTTGCTCTGAATGTTCGTCAGTGCCATGTTTAGCATATGTAGCACAGGCCTGTTTTGACTGGAATAATCTGAAGTACGAGTCACTTTCAGTGACTCCAGGTGAAAAGTGAACATTCTCTCAGTAACAAAAGATGCTGCTGTCTGTAGCTGTTTCAACGAAATGCGGTGCACACCATGTTTCACCAGAAGAGAGGGAGGGCTCATTATTTAAAAGCAAGGAGGTTTGTCAGCATAGAAGTATTTGCCTACATGCTACTCTGCAAGGATGGGGGAGAGAGAGAAGGGGTCTTGGAAGAAGGAGAGCATTGTAAAGAATGCATCTCATCAAAATCGTAAAAAAAAAAAAAACAAAGTGTGGCCCTTACATGAGTCTATGTGGTAGTGTTACTGGTGGCACATGCACGCTAGTGCCAGGTTTCCCTCTATACCGTGTTTCATACAGAGCAGGCAGCCCAGGAGAGGCTATACAAGTAGTGCACCCACTGATGTACCGCTCTACACTTTTCACAGTGCAGTTGTCCTTGATCTGCAATGTTTTCTACAAAATAATTACTTCATATATTACAACAGCTGCTTGTGGACACAAGTTTACGTCAAATCACATATTATGAGTGCATATTTGTGCTTCCAGTATGTGGCCTACTGCCATATTTTTACTTGTACAACCCGCAACAAAAATGCAAAAAATGGAACACTATAAAGTCGGGGTACAGGTTATATGCAAATTTCACCTTGAAGTGTGGCTTCACGGCAGCATGAGGTGCAAATTTCACTTTAATGTGTGGCTTCACAGCAGCGCGCACTACGCTGCCGTGAAGCCACACCTAAAGGGCAGGTTCTTCGCCATTCAGTTTCATTGTCTCCTAGTTATTCCCACCCTCTTCCCACACTTGTGTGTTGAAGCTCCCCTCCATGGTCGGCCATTCTCCTCCTTTTTACGGATCGTTATTTTGCGTTTTGTAGTTAGCGAATAGTGCATGTGGTGCCGGCAAACTAGAACTCGCATCACGCTGAACTGCGCCCAACGGCAATTCTGGCGCAGCAGAAGCGTTCACATGACGGAGCAAAATGCGATTTTAGTTTGTGGATGCATATTATGTGATCATACGCACGTCACTCGTGCCCGCGATGCTCTCTTGGTCCACACAAAGCGCTTTGCAATATGGTCGGTTGGGTTTGCTTTATTTCCGTTGCCCATTCGAGGGCTGCTTCGTCCGCGCTGCCATCCTTTGTCATGTGAATGTTAGGTGTGCAGCCATCCGATTCACATCATTCTGGAATTAGGGTGCCTCTCCAAAGCTTCATTTACCTAATAAAGATGTTTATTCTTTCTCTCACGTCACATGTCACATAACTGATTCGTCTGTGATCACATGTGTTGTGTGAACCCAGCTCTATCAGCATCACCGAAAACGGGGAAGGGGCGGGGGGGGGGGGGGAGCCATTGGCTGAAGATATGACATGAACGAGTCGTGCATTCACGAGCTGAGACTTCTTGCAAGGATTTGGCGTTGTTGTTTGCAGTTATCTATGTGGTGGTGTAATTAGTAATTATACTGCATTTCCACTGCACAACACAGCACAAAGGGTGACACGATCTGATCACACACAGACACCAACAAAACATACATTGAGTTGTCAAGATGATGTGATGGTGCAGCCTCGGATTCTGACTCATTTAAGTCACTCGTGAACAAGCTGCTAAAATAAACGTGTCTTCTTCCAACTTTTGCTCGCTTTTCGGAGCTCAGGTTGTCCTAGATTTGAATGATTTCCTTTATTCTCTGTAAATATTTTTTTCTACCATCACAAGGCACCGACTCTCAGCATTGTCTCAGTGACTGTGGTGTTCTGCTGCTGTGTATGAGGCCTCAGTTTCTATTCCCTGTAGTCGTGGCTTTGTTCCGATAGAGACGGAATGCAGAGGTGCTTGTGTGCTGTACTCTGGCCGCACGTTAATGCACCCCAGGTGGTCAAAGTTAACCTGGAACCTTCCTCTACGGCTTCCCTCATAGGCCACTGTGCAGCTTTGGGACATTGAACGCCGCAGTCTAAATTTTTAATTGGCACTGAACTTGGGGAGTTGACTCGCATTCATCGCTGACCTATAATGGTATAAATGTGGCACGTTATGAACAACCGAATTAACCTCGGACGAACTTAAACGCTTGTCTGCACGCAGCACCACAAGGTGAGAGATTGCACACAGTGGTGACCATGTGTTGTTGCTGGTCTTTACAGGGTGTTAACGGCACACAGCCCTGCGATGCGCAAGCACTTCCAGGTGAGCACATCACTTGGTTCTCTTCAAACAGAAAACAGATTATTGCTTCCTCAACAGAGTGGTGCAGGACAGATGGACACCTCTTTTTCATGGGAGAGTGTGGAACATGTGCCTGTGTTAATACCTTTTTCAAGAAATTTGGGCAGAACTATGCGAACTATGCGAATAGCCGAAATGTGTTGTGTATGAGCATGCACTGCAGCCGGGCTTCTCTCTCGTGCTTCTCTCTGGAGATGCTGCACCTTCAGGCAGAGCCACCAAGAACTTTCCAAGAACTTGCCCTCGAACTTTTCTAAGAATTTTCCCGTGTCAGACAGGCTTGAGGCTCTATCTCAAATGCATAAAAGGCAAAAAATATGTATACATATACAAAATATTTTTAATTCTGTCGATGTAAAGCTCCACAAAAATAATCGCTCTAGCTCAGAAACATGTAGAGCTAGCATGAGTCCAGTCAACCCTTATGGCAGCCATGCCATTGGGCAAAACAGTTCTACAGTCTGGTGAAGCAGAGGCAGATGCTGCAACTGTTGCAGCAGGGAAAGGGTTGAAGAAATCTAGGTGGACGAGAATAACCCTCCCCTGAAAATGGTGCCTCTCATAGCCTGCGAGTTTCTTCGGCACTTTAAGTGGGCATTAGGGAGAAAAATATGTTTAGCTGTTTTAGTACGATACTAAATAATAAGAAAAAAAAGGTAAGACACTTATTGTGAGAGGAGATTTTATATGCTAGAAGAGGAGACACAGGCATGAAAAAACAGGTGATGCTGCCTTGCAGTTCCCACACCAGCTCACCATGATGTGGATTTTGACAGCATCTTCGCAAGCCTAGTCAATTTTTTGTCCGTAAAGATGAACTACATTGTATTCTAAACGAGCCATAGACTGGTGTTAACAAGTTTCATGAACACTTACTCTGCTGCAACAGCCAAAATATGGGAAAGGACTTTAATATTCATGATGTCACACTGATACAGTCAAACCATGATATAACGAACCTCGATTTAACGAAATTCATTATGTAACAAACAATTTTTATTTCCCCATCTTAGTTCTATTGAATTAACGAAACCTCGATATGACAAAACTCTTGATATAACGAAGTTTTTAGCTGCAAGTACAACTTCGTTATATCAAGGTTTGACTGTACTTTAAGTGCAGAATTTAACAAAATTAAGCTTGGCCTTCATTCTTTTTATCGTGAAATATAACAAAAATAGAGCTTAAGATATACTTCATCAGTCTGTACTGACATAATGTTTCTGTTTAGACATAATGTTTCTGTTTAGTGTCCCTTTAAGCAGCATGATTTGATTTGACTTCCAGATGATTGTGTGATGAGCCGCGGAAGCGCCATGCTAGAGGGATTCTTTTTCAAGGCCTGGATCTTTGGCGCCGCTTTCTACTGGGCCACCTGGCTCTTCCTGGGGGTGAGTTCACTCTTCTGAATAACGAGCAAGCACGTTGACACGCAAATTCTAATTGCGCATTTTTCCCGTAAATATTCAAAGCATACATTACCTGCTTGCCATCAGGAAAACAGAATTGAGTAATGCACGAAGACTTGCAGAATCCTGTACAGTGCACTCATTCACGCAGCAGTGGGTGAGCGTGGGCTTCTTAGGAACTGCTTATGAACACATGATCTGCTACCACAATTTCTTACATTTGTCGTCTTTGATGCTACAGTACCACACGTTGCCTTAAAGGGTTGCAAACATGCTGCGACCGGCCAAATAATGGATTGCTTTGGCTAAATTGAGACAACAGACCGTATATAGGCTGCCTAGAAGCAAGGCACTTTTATTAAATCAGCGGGAATGGTTCAGCAGAAGTTATCTGCCCAGTACATTTGCTCAAGAACTGGTGCCTCTGTGCAACAACCATCGCTCTTCTGTAGCAGAGTTGCATGGAACAGTCCTCACTTGCATCAGCTGTCCGTTGAGGCTCCAATTCATTTTGCTGTCCCTTATATTCAAACTGAAACGAACATTCTGCAATTTAGAATAGTGATCTGTGGAATCGAATAACCGGGACTGTTGGATTCACGTTCAAAATTTCAAATATTCGTACACCCCTAGTAAGCAGCAAATAGTAGGCACACTACAATCGAGCCACAGAACAGTTAGGTGTGTCAGGTGTGTGCAGCCGAGATGGGTAGGAAGGGCTGCAACAGTCGACATGTTTGCCAAAGATGGAAACTTGTTGCAAGAACACACGAAGCAAGTGCGAAGAACTGTTGCAGTGGCACATGGAGGCGGAGAAGAGATGCATGCGGAGAAATGCTGTTCCTGTGATGGCTTGGTGTGCTTCCACAGGATTTTGTACCGGATGTGCTGAAGTACAGTAGGACCTCATTGATGCAATCCCATTACGTATCGATTTTCTGGGGCCAACGATTGAGATTGAAAACGCAAAAACTGACCCAATACATTTGCGCTTCTTTTTTTGCTGGTTCATATGTATGTTCCCTGAAAACACGATCTTTCGTCACCAACTTTCAGTACACCGCCAAACTGCGATCATATGTTACGTTTTTCAGCCACTAGATCCCATCTAAAGAGGAAAAGGGAGGCATGCGCGTTTGAGAGCAGTAGACACCTACCACAACAGCTTCCCTGCAAGACTCGTCTGCCTATCTCATGTGAAAACGCTGTTGCGAACTCAGTTTCCTATTCCGGTATAAGTAAATCTCCTCTTAAGTTGTCACATGTTGCATTCACAGCTATCGCCACCAACCCTATTGCGATAAGCATCTTCACCTGTCTGTTTCACAGCGCATGGTGCATAGTGCTGTTAGAAGCATACTGCACACTTTTAATGGGCAGTAATCCAAACATGCCACCATTCCCTGCTGCAGGAAGCACAATGTGAGTGCCATGTTTTGCTCTAGCGACATGTAGGTATGGTATTTCAGCGTCGCCCACCGACGTTTTGTCACCCGCCGACGTTTCCTGAAAAGAAATTGTTTCGGTTTCCCGCTGCCATCCTAATTAAAAGACTACACAATAGGCAAACAACATCATGCATCTCTCGTCTCTTGGGGCCCCATTAGCTCAACGTGCGTCGGTTGCTCGTGCGGCAACGATTTGTGACGAGCGTTGGTTAGGTGCGTTTTCCTGACATTCTTTTTCCAACACGTGTAAACGAGGTTCTACTGTATGCAGTTGTAGTTGAGTCTTCCAATTATTTTAGTTACTTCGGATTGTATGTTTTTTTCTCGCAAAACTTTTGAATGAATTCTACTGTATACAGTTTGAAGGATTGCTGGCACTGTACGAAGATAAAAGGCTAGGCACAGTGCCACGAATGCTATTGACTGTATGCGCAGATGTCTTCGGTGATGAGTCATACGAATGTTATTGTATCCCTGAAAGTGATCGCATGAGAACACTGCCGCAAGCTTGATACCCTACACAAAGCTCATGTCTAAAATTCATGGAAACGGAAAAATTGCTTTTCTTCACGACCACTCCACCCATATTGACGAGGTTTGTTGCGTTTAAAAGAAAATATTAAATACTAGTGACTGTAGGAAGCAGATTTTTATTTAGGCTGTCAGATTTTCTAGAAACATCCTTGGAAATTACAAAAAAAAACATATTTACCATTCTGTAACTCAACAATGCAATGTGATATCACAATTCTTTAAACTGCACCTAATAATACATCTAAAGCGGACAAAATTGATGTTCTGTGCACTGCTTTGAAATACAGTAGACTTTCGTTAATTTGACGGGTTAATTTGATTTTTCGGTTAGTTCAATCCCGACCAAAGGTCTCGGCCGGCACCCATGCATTTCTATGGGCCCAAACGTTCATTATTTCGATCCTGAAATTGGCATTCGGTGGAAAATTCGAACTTGACGAGTTCGCACGTGCGCGCTTGACTCAAGCAGCAACGGTAGCTCACAATGTCAGATTACTGTATTTACCCGATGCTAACGTGTCTTCTGTTTTCCAAGGAAACTGGATCAACAATTGACTGCAGTACAATCGAATGCGAAACCTAAACCACCTACGTCGCATTCGTACGCTTTACTGCATAACACAAGTCTATTGCGGCGAAGCTGACTTTAAAAATTGTGCGGTGACGCTGACATTAGGAAACCGGCTGCCATTCCTAGAAAAATCGGGTGTGTGTCAGATTTCTGCTTTAGACACACATAAAGTGGGTGCGCGCTTGATTTGGGGCTGTGTTGGACTCTCCCAAATACTGCCAAGTGAATCTGCTGTGTTTTGGCATTTTTTCATCTTGTCTAATTTGACCCGCCGGATAATTCGATCAGTCTCATCGGTCCCGTCAAGGTAGAGTTAACGGATGTCGATAGTATACCACTAATGTGGGAGTAGGAATCTTGCAAAGCCCCCATAAGAATTGTGACAATTTCACGTAATCTAAAAATTCAATTTGTTAATTCGACCCAATAGGACCAACAAAATTGATCAAATTATCCGGCACGTCAAATTAAAGAAGAATCAGAAAAAAAAATGCTAAAACAGACCGTTGATCCGTTTGGCAGTATTTGCCTTATTCTAAAGCACCCCCCGTATCAAACATGCCCACTTTCTATCGCTCCAAAGTAGGAAACTAATCTAGGAATGACATTAAAGGTTCTAAACAATGTAGAAATCTAACGTGCACCTGATTTTTAGGAAGAAAAATGTGGTCAAAGGTCTGATCAGTTTTAGCAATCGTTTTCTTTTTAAAGTCAGCTTTGCTGCAATGTATCTGTTATGGGGTGAAGCTTAGAAATGCCGCGAAGGTACTTTCGGTTTCATATCCGATTGCACCATGTAGACAATTTCCGTGCCAATTTTCTTGAAAAAAAAAATGCATGCGTTATAATCGGGTAAATATCATAACCAGGACATTGTGAGCTACAGTTGTTGAAATCTTCCTAGGGCAGGCCGAAAATAGGCATTGCTGACGGGAGATTTTTTCATGTGTGTTCAACCTATTCACTGTCCCATAAGCTGCACCAAGACAGACTCTGCCACTAATGGGGTCACTACTTGGGTCGGCAATATAGGGGTCAGGCGCGTGCGTGTTGGCTGTTCAAGTTCTAATTATCTAGAGAAAGCCAATTTTAAGACCGAAATAATGAAAGTTTGGGCTCATAGAAATGCGTGGGCCCCGGCCGGGACCTACTGATGAGATGCAATTAACAAAAAAAAAATCGAATTAACCAAAGTCAACCAGACGTCTATTGTATCAAGATTGTGTGCTTTAGATGCTCTAACATGTTCAGTTTACAGAAATGCGATATTTCTGTTTTTGATGTAGAGGTAACGAATTGGGGTAAACTTCGAGCTTTAATTAATTTTTAAACTTATCATCGTTTGGGAATTTTTTTGTCAAAAAGTTCATGCCTTAAATGATAAAAAAATCTGCTTCCTAGAGTCACTAGAACTCGACCTTCTCTCAAATGCACGAAATTTTATTCAAATCAGTCCAGCAGTATTGTCATAAATGCATTTCTGCATTTTACATGTATTTGAATAGGAAAATCAGAGTTGGTCTGGAGCTAAAGCTTCATCTTAAGGCATGAAAAGAGAGAACTAAGGGAGAGAGAGAATCCTGTGTAGCACATCAGAAGCTGGCACATCTAAGTCCACTGGCATACCTTAGGTCTGTCCCAGCCTGCATCGACTTCACTGCCTACATTGCTCTATTACCGTACTTTCTGGTGTATAAGACGCATTTTTTTTTCTGAATTTTTCGGTGGTGCCTCTTATAGAACGATGCGACTTATGTACGTTTTTTTTTTTTCCCGGGAAAACTGCCGTCGAAATCGGATCTGATGTTGTGGCCACGCGAAGCGCGCAGCTTGACGTATGTAATTGCAACGTGTTCTGTGCGCGTTATTGAGGCGCCGAATTCTTCTCATGATCGAGTTCCCAAGCGCAATGCGAGAAGGGCGGAGCAGCAACGCAAGCGGCGGCAGGCCGACCCCGAATTCGTCGCATCTGCTGATCGCTGTCAAGATACGGCGCGCGCCGCTGCGCAAACTACGCAGTTGCTACCAGAATACAACCCCCCCCTCCCCCCCCCCCCGACTCCCTCCCGCGCTGCCTTCCCGCTTTCCTCCCTTGTGCGCGATTCGGCTCACCGTCGGACGCTTTCGCTCGCACATATAGCGTATGGCACGCGGGGATGATGCTATCGTCCTTTATCGACCTTTTACTTTATACGGAACATCGCGGCAACCACGACAGCAGAAATGCGCCTGGAGCGGAATTATATAGAGCACCGATACGCTTGCGCGTGACCCGCGTTCACGGAAAGAAACGTCACGATTTTTTTTAAATTGCTTACTGAACTGCGTCTTATACAAAGGTGCGACGTATAGACCGGAAAATACGGTAGTTTCATTAGTATGATAGTCCTCATCATGCAGCATGTTGCAGAAGTACCAGCGGAGGGTAAAGGCACCAAGCACATGGAGTGACGAAGCACAAACACACATGCACACTTGAAAGGTAGCCAGTATGCAATTGTGATTGACTGGTGTATGAGAAACGAACAGATACACACATGCCATTTGAGAATGGAAAAGTTGATTGTTTGGCAAACTAGTGCCATATCTTTTGGATATCTCCACTGCAGTCTTGGCTTATTACTGAGCACAGGTATTTGTCTTCACTACAATGTAAATATCATCACCATCATCATTATTCAGTTTACGGACAAGCGGGGACAAAAATATTGTGGAATCTGTGAGCGCATGTCAAACTGCGTTCTTGGGCCCTCTGACAGAGCAAGCGCCTGGTATTGCGTGTAGGCAGGCACACGAGCACGAAAGGACGTGCATGTGCAATGCCATGTCTTGACACCAGCCACTTGCTCTGTCAGAGGGCACAAAAATACAGTGTGCCACGCTCTTGCAGATTTCGCAACCTGTATGTTCCCACTTGTACACTGCAAAGCTAAAGCTTTTCTCACTAATCCCTGATTACCCATGTCTTAGGTCTGCCGACGCCATCGTTTGTCTCCGAAGTTCTGTAAATCTGACTTAGTTTCGTTGTAACTGTGTTTGCATTGCAACATAAATAGACGAGGGCTGTGGTTGATTGAGAATAGCAGAAGTTGCAAAGATCTTGCTGCAACGTTTGCAACCTTTGCTGCAAAGTTGCAAAGGTTTTGACCACCTGTTTGCATCTATTTGCACAGAGCATGGTGGTCTCCTTCCTTGTGCTGATGGTGCGTGGGCGGCAGTCATCGGTGGAGGTCGACACCGATGAATTTGAGGACGACGATGAAGAGCCCCTCGTTCGCGCCTGAACGATACGACGTGCCATTAGTCGAGGCCACTTGGCGTGCTATCACCACGTTCTGAGTCCACCCCTGTGAGAGATCAGTCCCTTTTCGGTGTTTGCTGTTTTCCTGTGCTCCATCATCTCTCAATAACAGGCATTCTTTACTAGTTTTGGCTAATGAACACACAGCCAAATATGTGTATATAATTGCAGTCAGGTATATTGCTTAAGGCCAACTACAACAGAGTGTCACTTTAGCTAAATCGGTTATAAATGAGTATTGTGTACTATTGAAGCATTCTTGGTTAAGCTGCAGGGGCTGGCAGTTGTCTAGCTTTCTTATTAGCAGGCTTTTGAATAGCGCATAAGAATGTACGTGGTGGTTAGCAAATAGGAAGTAAATGCCAGTACGTCGCCTTGCCCGAGATTTTTTTCAGCACGATGCAGGCAGCCACAAGTGCTGCCTAATCTCACAGGTCGTGCCGAGGGACTGCGCTGGTTTTCAACGTTCTAGGTAATGCGTCACTTCTGGCAAGTGGTAATGGCAGTGTTTTAAAAAAATTCTTTCAGTTTTGGTGCCAAAAATGTATTTTTCTTTTTTAGCTTTTTGTGATCATCCATTCGTACTCGTAACGTAAAATTTTGCATGGCGACTGCTCCATACCTGCACTATCTCAAACTAAGCTTATTGTGCGGTCCAAAGTTTTGCTGCAGTTGGCATTAACATATTCTTTTATGGGCTCAGAAAAGAGCCCACAATGTGTGAGCCAGGCACATGCAGGCAAACGGTCTTAAGGAGTATGAAAATGTTTTAGAAAAGGCCTTGGTACTTGAACTTTGTGACCCTGTCTATAGCACAGTGGTCTCTAGTCTCACTGGCACTACAATTGTGCAGTGAGCAATTGCATGCTAAGGTTGAGAAGAACCTCATGCTGTTGCATTGCTAAAAGCCAACTTGCGGTTTCCCACTGCTACTAATAGTTGACATGACCGGGAGTGTAGTGTCGTTTATATTCTCCTATTAAAGCATTGGAATGAGTGTGTGTGTGTGTGTATTTCATGAGATAAATTTGTGTGCAAACGAGATAGTATTTATAGTTTGCAGGCAGCATCGCACAGAAGAGTGGGAAATACTACAGCCCATATCTTACACTTGTGTATTGCTGAAAAAAAACCTTTATAGAAATGTTTTTTTTTCTTGGTTTCTTGCAGTTTTATTAGGTATGCTAAAGGTTATTGTAAGTTACTTGTACACATTTTAATTGAGAACCATTGTTATTTCATTCGAAATAAGGTTTATTCTAATAGCACAGAGGGGTCAGTTTATGTGTGAGAGCAAGACAATGTATGCAGCTGACTGCCACGGTGCTTGTGAAAACGTTCCAGCATCTTTACGATAGCAAGCTTTTGTTGTGAAGTTCTTTTGTCATCCACTGATGTCAATTTGTTGACCAAGAAGTTCTTCATTGGTAGTGGCACCAGGAACAATAGAAATAGACTAGTGCTGTGCAGTTGTGAAAATTACTGAGCCCTCTGCTTACTTTTTATCTTTGATGTGCTTCTCAGTCAGTCAGGCCAGAGATAATCATTCAGAACTATGTATCAGTTACATTGCTTTCGCGGTTTGTGAGTAATGGAACTGTATATACACAAGGCTCTTCACAGAGTATCGGTGAGGTAGGCCTAAGCAGCAACGCTGGCACAAAGGCATTGGCAACAATGAAATAAGGAATGCATGTAGTCGAACTTCATTATAACAAAGTACCGCACTGACACAAAAATACTGTCGTTATAAGCAATATTAGTTACGAGTAGATATTCATTGCATGCTGATATCGGTGAGAAATATTTAATTTGAAAAACTTCATTGTGTTCGATAATTTGTTAAATTCATGTTCGTTATGTAGTTGCGTCTGTAGTGGCTTTTTTCTTTTTTCTCCGAAAAAAGATGCGGCTGTGAGCGCTTTGGCTGCCAACCACATCTTCACTGCTTTGGTATTCAGCAAAGTGTAATATATATACCTTGTAAATATATTGCAGATATATATTTCGTAAACCTCACCCCTTATATAACACCCCAAAAGGTGTCTTTGAGGAAAATAAAGTGGTGTGTTGTGATGTGATATATAAACAGGCTAAAACCCTATAATGTCTCACTGCAGTATACAACTGTGTCTGTAATTTCACGTGATGTGGCACATATGGCACATTCATGGCACATTTGACTGGTCTTTTCAGAGCACTCCAGCAGTGCTTCGAAAACAGCAGCAAAGCTCTAGTGTGGACGTAAGTGGGCTCCAGTAGTGTTAATGAAGCTGGATTATCGCTACTATACCCAAGTATTCTGGTAGCACAGCTAGAGCGCTCTAAAATGTCCAGTCGAATGTCCATAACTGCTGTGGAAAACCAAGATAGCCTGTTCCTTTAGTTGCTGACAGTACCCAAATGTGCTACGAGCGAGTCAGACTTGACATTAGATGTTTTTGAAACTCAAAGGAAACTGTACATAATATATACGCTGTGTGCTGACTGTACAATTCTGCAAAAGCAGTGTTTTTATTTTGCTTGTTCTTGCCCTTCCACACTACCTAATGTTGGAATGAAGTGCAAATTAAAATAAAGATAAGTTTGACATCTCCCCCTGTTTGTTGCTTACTGTATTAATATGTGACAAGTAACTCTTATATCAGCCCCAGTATATTCATCAATGCCGCTCACCTCATGCTTCTCCCTCATGCTTTAGTATACTCCTCAGTAATGCACCTCGGCAGTTCTTAGTTTTTTAATCAGGTGCTTTCAACATCATGTTGAAAACACTGGATCGAGAAGAGAGGTGTTTCTCTAGCAATCACTCAAGAATGCTGAGTAGCATTATCGAGGTATGGTGACACCTCAATCAAGAGGTGTGAAGTTTGATTCCCACCTGAAATATTGTGTAGATGTTTGACCAGTAAGTGGCCCTTGAGGCAAAATAGGCCACCGGCAAGCTTTATAACTGTCAGAATTGCACAAGTAGCACACCCAGGAAATCTTTCAGGGGGGGGGGGGGTTAAATTTTTGTGTAGGGGGGGGGGGGGGAAGCAAGCTCTTTGCATAATATGCAATTTTCTTGCTTTAGCCAGAGGAATCCAACAGCAAATAAAATGCCTAATAATTATAATAATGACACCCAAAGATGATGACGATGGTTATTTACATTTTACTGATAGTAATTTAAAAGTTAACGAATAAATACAAGACAGTGATAGAGTGTTTGTGTTAATCAGGAAAATTCGACCTCAAGCCACCTCCTGAATTGTAGTGGCAGTGTGAACAGAGCGCCGAAGATACACGTTGGACTGGTGGGGCTGGACGCGTGGGAGGGAGGGGGTTAACTCGGGTTCAGGGGGGGGGGGTTACAACATCCGAACCCCCCCCCATCGGTGTGCCACTGAATCGCGCACTACATTGATTGCATCTGCGTCATCATGAGCCATCTCCACCTATAGTTTTTTTCGAGGCCTCACTGTGGAGAAGATGGAAATGCTGCCACGAAGAGGAAAGTGGCCGCTTTGAGAAGGTGTGTTCTAGCAACGCAGCTGCCTCTCTCATCTTTCTGTATCTTCTCCACCCTTCCCCACACTGCTGGCAGATGACACCTGAACATCTGCCAGCAGTAGGGTGCAGTCAGCAGCCTTTCCTCTTCTCTGTCAATCACTCTGTCTCTCCTTATGACTTTAGGCTGCCTTGCCAGACTTGCTGGCGAAGTCAGCAATCTCCAGGGCAACAACAGGTAAGTCACTTGATTGGTGGGGTTTATAATTATTGGATCTTTAGCAGGTAAAGGTGGAATTTGAGCTCGTCTTCGTTCGAATCTGTGGATGTGAATGAATGTGAGTAAAGAATTATCTGAACATGAAAGCACTCTCACTTTGCCACACAAGTCGGTGACTCGAGAAAGGAGTTGGTCGCACCTGATAGGCATGGCAACAATACATTTTCAAAGATTCTCAAAGAAAAAAATTGTGCACCATTATACTGCTGTGAAGGTGGATTAGCACACGATGTAGAGGTGACACAGAATTTAGATCAAAGGTATCAGCAAATTTTATTTCTCTTGAGCGGCGACAGCGGTCATCCTGAATAAGCCACATGCACACACTTGTATTTTAGTCAGCGGTCTTGATAGGCGGTGTACATTTGCATGGAAGACTACTGCCACTTCAGGGAGCCGGTGGAAAGTAGACGCGCAATGGGACTGCCATGCCAGGAGAGTGGAAGGAAACTAGGCACGCAAGCGCTTGGTTTAATGACTAAGAGAGGGCAGTGCGAGCGTGTACATGGCCGACGCGGGTCGCACAACAGAAAATCTTTGAGAAGCCTTATTATCTACCTGAGAGTCTACTGATTTTGAAAATGGTGCCCATTGATTCTACTGAAAATGCATATCCAAGTGATGAGATGTATAAGCTTTTGCATAGACTGAAGTGATCTTGCATCAACTTCGGGAGCTGAGTTTTTGCACACTGACGGACACAAAAAATGCATAGAACCCTAACCATAGACAGCTTCGCTGTAAAAGCATACCTTTGGAGAGCACAGTTTTACCACATGGCAAACACATTTCTTATTTTACATCTACTTTAATGTATGCGCTTCCCTGGACAGAGGAAGCCACAAAATCTTCATACACAAATGTGGCCACTCACAGATGACAGTGGCAGGCCTACCGTAATTGCGCTGGCAGAGCACAAAGCAGTACTTGGTATCATGGGCATAGGTGGTGCATTGAGAATTGCAGATGGTTGTGCAAGCCCCAATTTTTGTACCCTTGTAGAGCGTAGCAACATGGTAGCAGAAAAGAAAAAAAAAAGTGCAGTAACCATCGAGGATGATTCTCAATGTAAATGGATAGCCGGACCTTTCCAGGACGCTCTTCACTGTAACAATCAAATGATCGCTTGAAAGCGTATATTTTTTGCATTGTGAATATTTAGGTCGGCAGAAAACCAGATGGTATGATGAAGTTAGGAAATTTGCAGGCGCAAGTTGGAATACGGTAGTGCAAGACAGGGGTAATTGGAGATCGCAGGGAGAGGCCTTCGTCCTGCAGCGGACATAAAATATAGGCTGATGATGATGATGATGAATATTTAGGTAGCATGTTTTGTTTAATTGTACAATTATATAGGGAACAGAGCCATTAGCCAGCACATCTTCAGTCGTAGGCGGAAAGCTTTCATTTTTCCCGGGGGGGGGGGGGGGGGGGGCTGGGGCCCGACCAGCTTTCCAAAACCCACGCATACATATGTATATATACCCTCTGCTGACAATTTTCTATTTCTAGCTTTATGGCGAATGCCATATATCGACACTTCAGGCAAATTGTCGCGGTTGTCGTCGCCGTGAAGTTCCTCATTAAATCCAAAAGCCATATACATGAGCGTCCCATACCCTGTGGGTGCGGGAAAAAGCACGTAACAGTGAGCCGAAAAGGATGGCGGCTTGATGGGCATTATTTCCCACGCGCTCAATATTCGGGTTACTTGTAGGTCACGTAATCAAACGCGAATGGGAAGGAGAGCACGCGTCTTCTCCTATAGCACTACCGTAGCTGTGAATGACTGTGCGCGGCTGACGCTTATGGGGCCCGTGTGCCATATCTAATTGTTGGTAATCATTGGTGGGTGCAATGATAAAGGGCGACCAGGGATGGCTGCTAACTTCATGCACGCAGTCTTCCTTGCCGGGCTGTATATCTGCGCCGATAGTGTTGCAGAGTTAAGAGACAGAGGTCATCGCAGAACACTCACAGATGCCGTCAGTAGTGGACATAAAAATAGGCAGATAATGATGATGAATCTAATTTTCAGAGTTGCGGAGAATCGCGCGGCTGTATGAACCGTTTGCCTCCGCTGCCGGCGTTCTTCACGATGCTTGCGTTGTGAAAGCGATTGCTCGAGGTCATCCAGTGAGGTATTTACAGGTTTACATGGTCCGTGCTCACTATGTCCACTATGCTTACTATTTTAATTTTATGTAATCAAATTTATGTATTTATGTAATTTTATGTAATCAAATGTTTACTACAATTTATATGGCCACTATAACTAACGTATAGACTCGTGTAAGGGCCACACTTTTATGTTGCAATTTTGACGAGCCTTTCATGGGACCGCGCCATTTGACCTCATTTTTCCAACTACGAGTATGAAATCCGCCTTAAGGGGGGACGCGGCTTTCGCATCGCGAAAAATGGCTAAAAAATCGATTTTTTGAAAATCACATTTTCAGTTTCTGTAACTCTTATTCTATCTGATTCCGAAATATCATCACTGAAAACCAAGTAGAAGTGCTCTAAAAAAATGTTGTATCAGCCAAGGTGCCGAAAAATTGCACGGAAATCGCGAAAAAACGGCGTTTTTCAAGCCACGATATCTCCGGAACGGCGCAGCCGAGCGCCGCCATCTTGGTCTCGTTGGAAAGCGCATTTCTCCGTCTTCAAATCTGCCGCTTCAGCTGTCTCCTCCATACAGAAACAAGCACACAAAAAGCAAATGATTAAAGGTCGTGCCGGAGCCACCGATTGGCCGCGCCCGCCACGTGACTCCAGCGCGGTTCGCCATTGGTCCGGTGCTCGCTCCGTGATGGCGTCGTCTGCTCCGCTTGTTGCGGTCTCCTCGCGAGCTCCGGACAGTTTCCGTAATCTCGACGAGTGTTAAAGCGGGCGCTACGCGGACATCGCAGTAGCGTGACCGATTACGCTTTTTGTGGACGTCTCAGACCCGCGGCTAAGCATTCCGAGTATCGGTGACGCGGACTTCGCGACCGAACATCCTCGGACACGCGGCTAAGCCTCTCGCGCGTAGGCGTCTCCGTCTCGGCGATGAAGCACATTGCGCGCGGACTTCTCGGATCTTTGCCTAAGCATTTCGTGCAATGGCGCCTCCGACTGCGCGACTAGGCAAATCGAGCGTCGACTCCTCGAGCCCGCGGCTACGCATTTCGCGCGTCGGCACATCGCTCAACAAGTGTCGACTCCTCGGACCCGCGGCTACGCACTTCGCGCGTCGGCACCGCGAGCGTCGACTCCTCGAGCCCGGGGCTAGGCATTTCGCGCGTCGGCACCTCGGACAGTACGACTAAGCTAATCGAGCATCGACTCCTCGAGCATCGACTCCTCGAGCCCGCGGCTAGGCATTTCGCGCGTCGGCACATCGCACATCGAGTGTCGACACCTCGAGCGTCTATTCCTCGGACCCGCGGCTAGGCATTTCGCGCGTCGGGCCCCTCGGACTGCGCGATTGAGCTTACCGAGCGTTTGGACCCGCGACCAGGCATTTCGCGCATCGGCACCTCGGACTGCGCGACTAAGCTCGTCAAGCGTCTATTCCGCGGACCCGCGACGAGGCATTTCGCACATCGGCACCTCGGACCGCGACTTGGCACATCGCGCGCCGACTAAATTGTCGTAATGCCACGATATCTCATAACAATACCTATCATACCACCCCTTTAATTCATAAAGAGAATCTCATCATGAGCTCTATTCACTAGGCCACTTGGACTGGCACAGACACCTGGCTGCAGAAGTGAGGCATGATACAAAAGTACAGGCTGGGAAGCACCTAGCAGCTGCATTGCTGCCTATCTATCAGTGGCTCTCCCCACCTCCATAGCCAATGTCAATGGAAGATGATTCAGAAGGCTGCTGAGAGCCTTCATTCAGTAATATGGTCGATTCTACCAAAAGAAAACAACGCCTCACTGACTGCACTAGAGGCTGCTATCAATGAGGCAGTCTGCAGATACAACGCTAGAACTACTGTATATTTATGCCCACATAGTTATGCACCTCACTTGGTTTGAAACCCAGGCACCATGCTCTTTGTAGAGCAGCAGTAAAGAATGCCATACAAACATGAAAAAGGCAGAACGAAGGCTCAGCAGACCAGAGGCCACATGTCCAAGAAGCCCCACGTCACAAAACACACCAAAGATTACAACTTTGGTGCGTTTTAGAGAACTGAAGAGAAGGTGCAACTTTGAGAGCCGTTTTCTCAAAACTGTTTTTTCGCCTTTCTGCTCAGTTTCTGGAGCTGATTTCTTCGTTACCGTTTAGCCTATTTTGATTCTGTTTTTTTTTTCACGTTCCTTGGACTACAGAGCAGGTCGAGACAGTCTCGAATTTTTATCTTGACTTTTTATAAATTTATGGCATGGCTATTCGTTCACCCCGAAAGTGTGCTTGGTGCGAAGGTAACTTGAAAAATGACTATCTAAAAAATTTGTGTTGCGAAAAAAAAGAAGTAAAACTGTCACGACCTTCAGCACGCATTGAGCTATGCAGTCAATACTCAACGAGCCTTCCATCATGTTTTTTAAGCTCCCCAGGCCCTCCAGAAAGTTCAACAGAGAAAAATTCTGCTCAATAAAATGTTCTCAAGGTATCACTCTGAAACTTTTATGGAAGTATCAGGGAGACATTCTAAACATTTGTGCCAATTTTCATCAAAATCCATGGAGAAATCGGGAAGTTGATTTTCAAAGCCACGTCCCCCCTTAAACCTCCGCGGTCGCCTCCTCTTGGCATCCACTGCAGTAGCGACGCGCGAAAGTACGCTCCGTGCGACAATTTGCTGTTGAGTCCGATCTGAATCAGTGCATGGAACGCGATTGGATGTCTTTTTATTGCGACACTTCAACCGGATTTCTACCGTCGCCGTGAGGTTCCGTATAAAGTTCAAGGGCGATAAAATCGTCGCCGCGCGCCATATGCGCGAGTGAAAGCGCGCGGGGGACGCGCGCTATCACGGAGAGCGAACTCAGAGCGGAAAGCAAACGCGACCGTCGCGCGAAAGGCCGGGGGGGGGGCGTATGGGAGGGAGGGAGGTGGGGCGACGCTGTGCTCCGGCACCAAAGGCGTATCTTGCAATCGGGCACAAGGGGAACTGGCTACTCAATCTCCCACGCGAAAGCAAGAAAGCGGGAAGACAGCGCGGGGAGGGAGGGGGGGGGGGGGCGGCAGCTTCTACTCTGCCAACAACCGCACTTGTACTTTGCCCGGTTGTGGCGGTCGCCTGCACCGTCTCTTAAAAGCGACCTCCACACGGCTCTGACCTTTGTATGCACCGTGCATTCGCCGCTCAGTTTCCGTTGAAGCGATAGACCGCACGAACATTCGCTCGCTGCGGCGGCTGCGCTTGCTGCCAGCGCTTTGACTGTCGTTGTCTGCGGTCATTCAGTGTGATCTATTCATGTTTGTTTGTGCGCGCTGACACCACGCTTGTTAATAAGTTAGTAAGCGAATGTGTCCAAGTTTATGCAGCCGATAAAACTACTATCCCTACTCCGAATAGCTCTCTACTAATTTGATATTGCAATTGATGCTTCGCCTTTCGGGCGAAGCTGCGAAATGTGTTTTTTTTAAATATTGGCTGTCAAGTTATGAGTTCGGCCCTTACATGGGTCCGATCGAAACTGCACTCTTTTTTTATTTTTTAGTACTTTCAGCCAACCAAGAGAACAGGCTGGCTTCAGGAAGGGATATTCTACGATGGACCATATCCATGCCATCAATCAGGTAATCGAGAAATCTGCGGAATACAATCAACCTCTCTATATGGCTTTCATAGATTATGAAAAGGCATTCGATTCAGTAGAGATACCAGCAGTCATAGAGGCATTGCGTAATCAAGGAGTAGAGGAGGCATATACGTGAATATCTTAGCAAATATCTACAAGGATTCCACAGCTACCTTGGTTCTCCACAAGAAAAGTAGAAAGATACCTATCAAGAAAGGGGTCAGGCAAGGAGACACAATCTCTCCAATGCTATTCACTGCATGCTTAGAAGAAGTATTCAACCTCTTAGACTGGGAAGGATTAGGAGTGAGGATCGACAGCGAATATCTCAGCAACCTTCGGTTTGCAGATGACATTGTCCTATTGAGCAACAATGGAGAGGAATTACAACAAATGATTGAGGACCTTAATCGAGAAAGTGCAAGAATTGGGTTGAAGATGAATATGCAGAAGACAAAGATAATGTTCAATAGCCTGGCAAGGGAACAAGAATTCAGGATCGCCAGTCAGCCTCTAGAGTCTGTAAAGGAATATGTTTATCTAGGTCAATTACTCACAGGGGACCCTGATCATGAGAAATAAATTTACAGAAGAATAAAATTAGGTTGGAGTGCATACGGTAGGCATTGCCAAATCCTGACTGGGAGCTTACCACTGTCGTTGAAAAGAAAAGTGTACAATCATTGCATTCTACCGGTGCTAACATATGGGGCAGAAACTTGGAGGTTAACAAAGAAGCTCAAGAACAAGTTAAGGACCGCACAAAGAGCGATGGAACGAAAAATCTTAGGACTAACGTTAAGAGACAGGAAGAGAGCGGTGTGGATCAGAGAACAAACGGGGGTAGACGATATTCTAGTTGACATTAAGCGGAAGAAATGGAGCTGGGCAGGCCATGTAATGCGTAGGATGGATAACCGGTGGACCATTAGGGTTACAGAATGGATACCAAGAGAAGGGAAGCGCAGTCGAGGACGGCAGAAAGTCAGGTGGGATGATGAGGTTAGGAAATTCGCAGGCGCAAGTTGGAATGCGCTAGCGCAAGACAGAGGTAATTGGAGATCGCAGGGAGAGGCCTTCGTCCTGCAGTGGACATAAATATGGGCTGATGATGATGATGACTTTTAGTCCGAGTATAAGCGCTGCTGCGCATGACTTCTAGAATTCTATTTATTCTGATTTTGAGTGAATGTGGCTTGGCATCATTTCGGTTACTGAGTGAATTCTATATACAAGGTGCGTCAGCGAACAGTTTCCAAAATTTTTAAAGGTGGCCAGTGGCAGATAGTACAATTCTTGTTCATGAGCTCGTCTACTCGAAGTGGCGGGCATTACTTGCACAAAAATTAAAATGCATAATCGACTAATTAACAAAATTAACCAATTAAGTTTTTAGCTTATGGCCATGGCCTTATGTCTTATGGCCCATTTTGGCCCATGTTGTAATTTACAAATTCTAGCCGTGGAGTTCGGATCCACTTTGGACTAAATCTCAGGATGACACCAGTGTCGAGATACTAATTCTCTAACTTTGTGGAGAAATACATTGGCGTGCCAGTCACTTTCTCAACAAAATGTCGTTTTATGCATCAAAGCACAAAAGTATGGAAAGAACAAATTATGGGATTTTACGTGCCAAAACCACGATCCAATTATGAGGCACGCCGTAGTGGAGGACTCTGGAATACTTTAGACCACCTGGGGTTTTTTAACGTGCACCTAAATCTGTTACGACGCATTTCACCCCATCGCAATGCAGCCGCCGTGGCCGTTATTTGATCCCGCGATCTCATGCTTAGCAGTCCAACGCCATAGCCACTTAACAACCTCGGCAGGTAAGCGCTAAAGTAACTGGAACGCCAATGCATTTCTCCGCAATGTTCGCGAATTAATATCTCGAAACTAGTGCTATCCTGAGAATTAGTTCCTAGTGCATCCACCTTGCGAATTCCACGGCTAGAATTTGTAAATTGCAACACGAGCCATAAGTTAATATGTTAAAAACCTAATTGGTGATTTTTCAATTAGTCAATCGGGCATTTGTCCACCTCTTCGAATAGACCAGCTCATGAACTAGAATTGTGCTATCTGCCACAGGCAACCTTTAAAACTTTTTTTGAAAGTGTTTGCTGAAACACCCCGTATTTATGGCCTCTGCATGCAAGATGCTATGTTTCCATCCCTAATGCGTAAATGTTGTAAATAATTAGAAGAGCTTTTTTTTTATTTTGTCGCCAGTCGTTAGCATTGCCTACTGGAAATAGAATCAATATTGAGACATATATCACTCACGTGCTTTTCACACGCCGGTTGAAAGAAGACTGCCGAAGGGGTCACTGAAGTCTGCAGGTTTTTTTCAGGGTCAAAAAAGCACGCAAAGTAATTTGAAGTGAGGTGAACATACATCAACATATTCATTCGCTAGGTATAGGCTATCCGTTTAGTTGGCTACCTCCTTCTCTTTAAAAAATATAATAAACTCTGTCCTTTGTATATATTTAAATATATTGTGTCTGTGAGTGGTGTTCTCAGCGGCAATTTAAAAAAAAAATGTTAAAGTGAGGAAACATGGATGAGGTAGCCGCCACTGGTGCTTCTAATGCGCTTGTCCGCCTATTGTGAGGATTTGCCGAAATAAAGCGAAAGGATAAATTAAAAGCCGTGCACATCTGCGCCAACAATGGTGCCGTATAAGCTTTTAGCCACAACAAAAGTGAAAATGTGGAAGCAACGCAAGAGAATTTCTCAAATATGTGGGTAACAGAACTCCGCCCTAGCAAAAATTCTAATAGAAGTTTGTATTAGTCTAATAGAGTTTTGTATTAGTTGTATCAGTTTTGTATTAGACCAATAGAAATTTCTATTAGTCGTACTGATTTACCTATAAGACCAATAGGCCCTGTATTAGTCTTATGCAAACAGTGTTGTGTGTCTACTAGTATCTCTGTTAGACTAATAGGTCCTATTAGTCTTATGCAGATTGTTGCTGGTCTGATACAACATGTATTGCTGGATTCCACAGCTCGTGTTTGCTGGTGAAAGTTGAAGAAAAAAATAGACTAGCGGACCCCTTGCTTGCATGGACAGGTGTTTCTATTTAATCACTGAATAATTAAAAATCAGGCCTGCTGTATAAATGTGCAGCAGACTGCGTTCGCACGTTTGCATTAGTTTCAGCGCACTAAGCTAGTGAAACTGGCCATCTCTCGGCGACATACACAAAAGCGACGTGCGCCAACATGGTCTTGCCAATTTTGCTTCACTGAACCTCGTCGCGATGAGTCGTTGAGGAAACAGCTAGTATTTACAGCACAGCGAATACTTCCCCATGAAAAAAAAAAAAAAAAAAAAAAACCCGAATTAGCAGCTGTAATCTGCAAGGCAGAATCGCGCTGCCCGGTCAGCTTACGCCACGGCAATAGCAGCAACCATATTTGTTTGCGGGTGAAGTTTCGTTAGTGTCGTATTTTCTGTTGAAGTGCGCAAAAAGTACATGTATAAACTTTCAACCTAAATTACTGACTTGGTACCGCATATAAAAGGCCGTAATATTTATTGACATCAAAGAGCAGTATCGCAGAGAAGGGAACACGGCGGTTGGGAAGGATATAAAACTGCGACCGTAGTCAGGCGTAGTTGCGCACAGCACGTGTGCAATGGCGGCCGCCATGTCAAGGCGAGGCTAGAGTGTACTAGTACACTCTAGCGAGGCGTCACGCGAGGCGTGCGTGTTAGTGAATGAACGATGTGTTTTTAAGGAACCCGTGGTGTTAGCGCCTGCGCAATCTCATTCGTGCAGTAATATATTTGGATAGTTTTATCTATGGATGCTGTTAATACTTCAAAACAACGCAAGGCAACTGTTTTACCCCTGTCCTTCGCGGCTTTGTGGATCTATCAGCGTGCATCGATGTGCAGCGTTTTCCCCGGCGCCGATTTGCCATTTCGAGGTAATTATACTTCTTATTTATGCCTCTGTAGTACAGTATGAAGCGTTTTCTTCTTTTTTTTTTTTTAAATCCTGACGGTGGACGTAAGTACAGTGCTGTCGGGCCGATAGCTGTGTGCGTTGCAGCAATAACATGCCTGTTTCCGACAACGCTGTGCAAGATTTCTGTCTAGAGTTCCTTATATCTGTCTACAGTTTCGATGGAACATACATCTTATGTTGATTTTGTGTGCTTTGTAATTGTCCTGTCACGACAGGTAACGTCATTGTTTGTTATAAATATTTTGAGCTAGCATATATCAACTGTCCTAAAATATTGCCGAGCCCCATTTATTCTAATTTGGAAGCAAATATTGCCAGCTTAAACGTTTCGTGGTAGAACTAGCACCCCTGCTTTCAACTGTTTCTATATGTGTGTATTTTTGTACCCAGGTTTTTTTAACCACTTCATCAAAAGGACGTCCTCTGGTCGAAGTCAACGAAAAGCTCTCTCAATCAAGATTGCTGACCTGACGAAGATCTCGAAAGAGGAATCTGTAAAAAGATATGCTGTGCTAATAAATGCTTTTAGAAATTTTACCTGTTTTTCGTTATCTGGTGCATTGCAACATTTTCTTTCACAGCAATAGACTTATTAGACTAACACTAATAGGCCTATTAGACTAACACTAATAGGCCTATTAGACTAACACTAATAGGCCTATTAGACTAATACACTAATAGACCTACTAGACTAATACACTAATAGGCCTATTAGACTAATACACTAATAGACCTAATAGACTGTATTAGTGTCAATAACCTAATAGGCTATTAGTTTTTGTATTAGAATTTTTGCTAGGGCGGTAATGAGATTTTAGGGGGGGCTCAGCCCCCCGGGAAAATTCCGGAGGGGGCTCGAGCCCCGGAGCCCCCCCGTAGTCGGCGCCTATGTTTGCAGTGCTACTGTAGGTGGCCGTACGTACAAGGCCGATGCGTCATATGTGTTGTCTTCAGTGGCACTAGCGCTGGCTTGAAAGGAGACCGCCGTCCTCCTCTCCCGCAGTCTCCACAATTAAGAGGAGAGGGCGGCGGCAGAATAGGACGGCTTTCCTGTGCTCCATGGGCTTAAAGCCCCTGGGCTTTGTTTAGTGCTCCACCCTCTGTGGCTCCACCACAGCACGTAAACCCTCAGAGGCCTGAAAGTTCTCGCTTACAACTCTGTTGTAATTGCTGGTTTTTGGCGTCTGACGCGCCCCCGCAATTGGTTGCACAAGAGCACGTGCCCTTTGTATCAGCGATGAAAGTCAGACGACCACGAAAATGGGCGAAAGAGACCGGCTTTGTATCTCCAAGTGCTAGGCAGTCGAAGTCTTCAATGCAGCGGCATATAACTGGAGGACAAAGTGGAACTAATACTGGGTTTCTGTGAAGACTTTTAGCGATTTTTAAAGCTCGCCTGTGACAGATAACACAATTCTAGTCCTTGAGCTGAACTACTACGTGGCAGACATTTGCTCGAAAATCGCATTACATAATTGACTAATTACTAAATGTCACTAAGTTTATTGTGTTGCATTCTTAGAATACTTCACGCATTTTTACGGGGGGCTATGTTTGTATCGATGTATGTTTGTTCGGATCTAACCGTTTTTCCGCCTACCTGTGTTGCTGGGTAGTCCGTGGTCGAATGGATAGTGCATCAGTCTGCTTTGCCGAGGTAACAGGGTTTGAAACCATCCGTAGGACCAACTTGGGTCATTGGGTATGTGGCAATGTATACATACTATCGACCAAAAAGTTTAGGGACCAAGGGATCTGACAAAAAAGCTGAATATCTCCGCAGCCTCAAAACGCAGCCTGGTATTCCCATTTCCAACATTGTGATGTACGGTTTTACTGGCTACTTTTAAAGGGGCCCTGAACAACTTTTTATCGAAGTGGAGAAAGACATTTGAAGTGAAAATGGGCTATTTCGGAATCACTTTGCCGCAAAAAGTACTTCAATGCGTTCAGCAGAAGCAGAGTTATCGGCAGTCAAACACGGCCTCCGTCGTGCTCCCTCTCCTCCTCCAAAGCCTTGCACTGCGAAGGATACGGCTGAGATGTCACCGTCACTTCAACTTTTCGATTCGGTGCCTACGCCTGGCTAAACGCAAGCCAAACGCGGTTGTCCTCAGAGAGCCGCAGTGCGCTTAGCCACTGGACTCGTGGCGGGACCTCGCGGCGGCCGCGGTGTAGCCGACCGCAGCGACCAATAGCAGCCGCGTATTGGAGTGCGCTTTATGACGAAATAAAGCGCACAGAAAAGAGCGACGATCATTGGGCTTTTGAAACGAGAGCGTTTGAAAAAGAGTGAGTGCGCGCTCCGCTTGCGAGCTCCACGGACTGCGTACGACAGCAGAACTTGGCTGAAATGTTCACAACAGCGTATGCTACCCGCGGACTATGTTATTTCACCAAGCCCGAGGGGTAGTCCAGGGCCCCTTTAACGGCTGCTCGGATATTCAGCGTTTTCTGAAATCCCGTGGCCCGTAATTAAGCTTTAGGGTCGATAGTACATACATGCCGCTCTTCAACGAATCTCTCAGGCCGACATGGGTCACTGTAAGATGCAGGACTTGGTAGGCACCGCTGGTCGGAGAAACGCTTTGACGTCGACTTGGAGCACTGTGCCACTCG